>NC_089272.1:3858836-4015525 GCF_963678975.1 Dysidea avara | reverse complement strand
TTTTTTGTAGGTGATCTCACTGCAGGTTGATTGTTTTGTAGCTGAACTCACTAAAGGGTGATTTGCTTGTAGCTGAACTCCTTACATTGTGTCTAGTTTCTAGTTGATCTCTCTACAGGGTGATTTGTTTGTAGCTAATCTCTCTACAAGTTGATTTGAGTGTAGCTGATCTCTCTGCAGGTTGATTAATTTGTAGCCGATCTCTCTACAAGGTAATTTGTTTGTAGCTGAACTCTCTATAAGGTGATTCGTTTGCAGCTGAACTCTCTACATGGTGGTTTCTTTGTTGCTGAACTCTCTACAGGGTGTTTTGCTTGTAGCTGAACTCTCTACAGGGTGATTTGTTTCTAGCTGATCTCTCTACAGGGTGATTTTTGTAGCTGACCTCTCTTCAGGGTGATTTATTTCTAGCTGATTGCTCTACAGGTTGATTTGTTTGTAGATGAACTCTCTACAGGGTAATTTGCTTGTAGCTGAACTCCTTACTTTGTGTCTAGTTTGTAGCTGATCTCTCTACAGGGTGATTTGTTTGTAGCTGATCTCTATACAAGTTGATTTGTGTGTAGCTGATCTCTCTGCAGGGTGATTTGTTTGTAGTCGATCTCTCTACAAGGTAATTTGTTTGTAGCTGAGCTATCTATATGGTGATTTGTATGTAGCTGATCTCTCTGCAGATTGATTTGTTTTAGCTGAACTCTCTACAGGGTGATTTGTTTCTAGCTTATCTCTCTACAGGTTGATTTGTGTGTAACTGATCTCTCTACAAGCTGATTTGTTTGTAGCTGATCACTCTGCAGGTTGATTTGTTTCTAGATGATCTCTCTACAGGTTGATTTGTTTGTAGCTGAGCTCTCTACAAAGTGTTTTGTTTGTAGTTGATCTCTCTACAAGGTGATTTTTTGTAACTGACCTCTCTTCAGGGTGATTTGTTTCTAGCTGATATCTCTACAGGGTGATTTTTTGTAGCTGACCTCTCTTCAGGGTGATTTGTTTCTAGCTGATCCCTCTACAGGTTGGTTTGTTTGTAGCTGAACTCTCTACAGGGTGATTTGCTTGTAGCTGAACTCCTTACATTGTGTCTAGTTTGTAGCTGATCTCTCTACGGGGTGATTTGTTTGTAGCTGATCTCTATACAAGTTGAATTGTGTGTAGCTGATCTCTCTGCAGGTTGATTTGTTTGTAGCCTATCTCTCTACAAGGTAATTTGTTTGTAGCTGAACTATCTAAAAGGTGATTTGTTTGTAGCTGATCTCTCTGCAGGTTGATTTGTTTTAGCTGAACTCTCTACAGGGTGATTTATTTGTAGCTGAACTCCTTACATTGTGTGTAGTTTGTAGCTGATGTCTCTACAGGATGATTTTGTGTAGCTGAACTCTCTACAGGGTGATTGCTTGTAGCTGAACTCCTTACATTGTGTCTAGTTTCTAGCTGATGTCTCTACAGGGTGATTTTTTGTAGCTGAACTCTCTACAGGGTGATTTGTTTCTAGCTTATCTCTCTACAGGTAGATTTGTTCATTGCTGATCGCTCTAAAGGTTGATTTGTTGCAGCTGAACACTCTGCAAAGTGTTTTGTTTGTAGCTGATCACTCTAAAGGGTAATTTGTTTGTAGCTGAACTCTCTCCACAGTGACTTGTGTGTAGCTGAATTCTGTGTAACTGAATTCTCTAGAGAGTGACTTAATTGTAGCTGAATTCTCTACACAGTGCATACTTGTTTATAGCTGAACTTTCTTCAGTGTGACTTGTAATGTTCTGAATCTCTATAGTGATATATTTGCATAACTCTCCACATGTTGACTGTCTGCTTGCTGAACTGTCTATAAGATTAACTGTTTGCAGCTGAACTCCCTACAGAATAACTTGTGATGTAATAAAATTCTATAATGGAATAAATAAATTAGCCGAATGCTCTATTAGGGTGACTGTTCTATTAGAGTATCTCGATCTCGCATTTGCTACACGGAGTTGGCTTTCGAATCATAACTCAGTGGTTTGTAATCCGATTCTTCTGTACTACTGCAAGGACTTTCTATGAAGATTATTCCAGCTATACACCGATTTTCAGCTCATTGCTCTAAGCGGTTTGCCTAGTAGGCGTGAAAACTAATACTTTTTTATTCATAAAAATCGATCGCGTAATTCTGACACAGGTTGGGTTTTGTGTCATATCTCCGTGGTCTTTATCTCGATTCCTTTCAAACCACCAAAAGGCACTCCTACGATGGTTACTCCATCTACATAGCAATTTTCAACTCATTCCATGAAGCGGTTTACCCTGTAGGCGTGACAACAAATCGATCTTGTTTTACGCGAATAATCGGTCATAACTCCTGAACCATTCATTGGATTTGTACCAAATTTGATGCTAGGATTCGCCGTTGGACTCCCTTTCTGTATGCCAAATTTCAAGGCGATCGGAGTACGCGTTTGCTTGTTATAGCAATTTTTGCAAGTGTGCGAAAAGACGAAGAAGAAGAAAAAAAACGAAGAAAAAAAAACGAAACTTTGGCAGCTCGTATCTCGGAAATGGCTGGAGCGATTTCCTTCAAATTTGGAATGTAGACTCCCTTGGCTGGCGGGCAACTGTGTAGCAAATTTGGTTCCAATCAGATAAGTGATCACCGAGATACAAATGTGTGAAAATGACGTTTTCGTTCTTCCTGTCAATATACTCACGGGTGTGGCGCGCCAGCTTCTTGGGCCGCACGACACACTACCGTGTGTCTTGATCAACTTGTAGAGAGATCAGCTAAAAACAAATCACCCTGTAGAGAGATCAGCTAGAAACTAGACACAATGTAAGGAGTTCAGCTACAAGTAAATCACCCTGTAGAGAGTTCAGCTAAAACAAATCAACCTGCAGAGAGATCAGCTACAAATAAATCACTTTACAGACAGTTCAGCTACAAACAAATTACCTTGTAGGGAGATCGGCTGCAAATTAATCAACCTGCAGAGAGATCAGCTACACACAAATCAACTTGTAGAGAGATCAGCTACAAACAAATCACCCTGTAGAGAGATCAGCTAGAAACTAGACACAATGCAAGGAGTTCAGCTACAAGCAAAATCACCCTTTAGTGATATCAGCTACAAACAAATCAACCTGCAGTGAGATCACCCACAAAAACGCAATTGTACAGTGTTCAGTTACAAACAAATCACCCTGTAGAGAGATCAGGTAGAAGAATTCACCTTGTAGAGAGTTCAGCAACAAAGAAACCACCATGTAGAGAGTTCAGCTGCAAACAAATCACCCAGTAGAAAGATCAGCTAGAAGAAGTTACCTTGTAGAGAGTTCAGTTACAAAGAAACCATCATATAGAGAGTTCAGCTACAAAGAAACCACCTGTACAGAATTCAACTACAAACAAATTACCCTGTATAGAGATCAGCTAGAAGAAGTTACCTTGTAGATAGTTCAGCTACAACAATTCACCCTGTAGAAAAATCAGCTAGAAGAAGTCACCTTGTAGAGTGTTCAGTTACAAAGAAACCATCATGTAGAGAGTTCAGCTGCAAACACATCACTCTGTAGAGAGTTCAGCTACAAAGAAACAGCCATGTAGAGAGTTCAGCCTCATACAAACCACCTTGTAGAGAATTCAACTACAACAAATCACCCTGTAGAGAAGAAGTTACCTTGTAGAGAGTTCAGCTACAAAGAAACCATCATGTAGGGAGTTCAGCTACAAAGAAACCACCATGTAGAGAGTTTAGCTGCAAACAAATCACCAGTAGAGAGTTCAGCTAGAAACAAATCACCTCGTAGAGAGATCAGCTGGACGAAGTCACCTTGTAGAGAGTTCAGCTACAAAGAAACCATCATGTAGAGAGTTCAGCTGCAAACAAATCACCCTGCAGAGAGTTCAGCTACAAAAAAATCACCCTGTAGAGAGTTCAGCTAGACGAAGTCACCTTATAGAGAGTTCAGCTACAAAGAAACCATCATGTAGAGAGTTCGGCTACAAAGACACCACCATGTAGAGAGTTTTAGCTGCAAACAAATCACCTGTAGAGAGTTCAGCTAGAAACAAAATACCCTGTAGAGAGACCAGCTAGAAGAGGTTACCTTGTAGAGAGTTCAGCTACAAAGAAACCATCCTGTATATAGTTCAGCTACATTTCAAGTCACCCAGTACAGAGATCAGCTGCAAAAAAATATCCTGTGGGAAATAATGGGCATGTAATAAATATATGTATATAATTTGTATAATTACTAATAAAATCAAAAATAATTGAAGTACTAAAATTCTTCTTTAAGTTCTTTTCTTCTTCCTGTAGTAAAGAAAAAAACACATGGGTTAAAAAAGCCCCAAAGCCAGCCATAGGTATACAAATACAAAAAGAAGTGATATCTAATCAAAAACAGCCAAGCTGTAAAAAAAGGTGCGGCCCCCAAAAAGGCCATGGTGAAAAAAGATGTGAAATCCAAGGTGGCAGCCAAGAAATGGCTGTGATGGTAGGTTAATGGTTACATTTTAATAACGACAATTCAGGTGAATTTTGTGCCGCTTGGTCTTGGCACCAAATTCACCTGAATTGTTGTTATTAAAATGTAACCATTAACCTACCATCACAGCCATTTCTTGGCTGCCACCTTGGATTTCACATCTTTTTTCACCATGGCCTTTTTGGGGGCCGCACCTTTTTTTACAGCTTGGCTGTTTTTGATTAGATAGTATATACCATAAAACATTAGCTCCTCTTCAACAGCCTCAACTGTTGTTGGATCCCACTGGAAGGTAGGAGTAGATTATTTCACACCTCATGAAGTTGAAAGAACTGTGGAAAATGCTTACCCCAGCCTCAACATCACTTGAACGAATTCAAGGCAGGCTTTCTGTATGGAACACTAGACTATCATCTTCTAAAGACTATCTGGGGTTCATCAACATTGGGTGACTATATGACTACAAACTACACAAGTTTGACTGCGATGATTTTGCAGTCTGCATGAAGGATGCTGTTCTAAATACTCCCATGATCAAACAAAGCCAGACAATAGGGAAAGCATTTGTGGGATGTGTGGAAGAAACATGTATAGCTAAGTAGTAGTGGGGCTGAACGTCACAATTATTAATATTTATTAGCATGCATGCTCCTTAACCTAGTGACACCTTGTTAGCCTTAGCTAACACCGATAAAGTGCATTGAAAAGCAGAATGCAGTGAAGTATACTAGTAACTATTAACTAGTCCATTGGAAGCCCCTATAGCAAAGTGCAACTATATTTGCATTTATGGGGTTTCTGAATTTGCTGTTGTGATAGTCAACTTATTTCTAGATCTGCCTGGTTACGAAGACACACAGCATGGGGTCATATCAGAAAGTAACTGATACAGATTTTATGTTCATAGACAAAAGTGCTATAGCTGCCTTATAAACTTGTAAAATACCAAAAGACTACAGTTTGCTACATGGCTGAGTTGGTAACTACATGTTATACTGAAGCTGATAACTCTAACTAATTAACACTTTTTGAATCATATAATAAATTCATAAAAAACCACACTATATATAATCACCTCATATAGCCATAGTGGAAAACACTGCCAATTATCTGAATAAAACAAAACCCACAATTAAAACTTTTGTAACTACAGATGCAACCCACAATCGAAAGCTTTTCTTGAAGAACTCTTGAGGAAAAGGAAGCTATACTCTCCTGGAACAGAGTTGAACAATAGGTATAGTTACATAGATATTCTTTGTGTTGGTAGTGATGTATAGTTCCTGAAATAAGTCTGCTTTTGATGATACACATAAGATTTAGAGTTGGATTGGCCAAGTATTTACTTAGAAAGGAAAGGCCCCCTTAGCCCCCCCCCCCCCCCCCACCAAGAAAAAAATCCTCCCCTGGGTATCACAAGTTCAACAGATGGCATGGAATCATGAGAATGATCAAGAAAATTTAACCTTGTTTATTCACTTTGTAACAATTTCATTAGAAAAAATCCCTTCCTTTATGTTTATCTACATAATTAAGTACAATATAGGTACTATGAAAGCTGTAGTTATCCATGCATAGTCATATTAATTTTACTCTTATATTCAGTCTATCAACTCATAAACACTTACTTTGAAAATCATATGTATCTAATGCAGATCCTAACACTAATCTACATAATCCCCATATCCTCAGGAAGGCATCACAACTTTACTACATAGGTGGTATTGGATCATGAGAATGATAACAATATTAAGAAACATTCGACGTTGCTTATCCACTTTGTAACATTTCCACTAGAAAATCCCTTCCATACTGTAGTACACTCAGGGCCGGTGGAAGCTCTTAGTGGTTGGTCAGGCAACAAGCCAGGTTTTGATTCAGGGATTGTGATGAGTGTGCGAAGCATGATGACTGACTGTGCCGCGAAGCACTCTAGCATGCTTCCTAGGGGGGTCTGGGGGCATCCCATTTAGTGTTTGTAAACCACATTCTGAAGCAATTTTAGCACTTTACAAGTGTTGCTTTTAAGATATTGCTTCATACATACACTGACTTTTGTAACTTCCCTAGCTGTCACACTACCTTTCTATATGTTGCAAAGTCTAATTTCGTTTATACAATTGATCAGGTTTTTACAGGCTTTGCCTTCTTACCTGTACCCTCAATAATAATAATAACCTACCTTTCAGTAGAGCTGGAAGAACGTCCACCGCACTGGTCATCATGTGCTTCGATCATTAGACGCACGAAGAGAGCAGACTATCATTATTATAATGAGACACAAACATTTACATTAACATTAAGGAATCACATGTGTATAATAGAGGATAAGCAAGTGGTAATGTGAAGTTGGTTGCACATCCTTTTACTCCATTAAAGGTTAGAATGGTTGGTGTCTGTCTAGAAACATATAAATTAGTGTATGTCATGACGACGTAACTACTATACGGAGCTACCTTATTAGTGTGTAGCTATATTAGCTTAACTAGGCATGCGCTCACATGACTGGCTTGGGCTGTGAAAATCTGCTACGGCAGTGGCCATAGTGGCCGTAGCGCTTACACCGGCCCTGACACTTCAAAGAACTGTGACAATTTAGGTAACTACACAATTCCATAAAATTTATGGTTTCACGAGTACCTATTTCATGTTCTGATTTCATCAGTGGTTTAAGTTATGCCATCTGCTTAGTTACAAATGTCAGGAATTTAAAACTAAAAATGACCATTCGATGGGTTCGTGAATTTTCCTACAACGAAATCCTCAGTATACCAAAACAAATATAGGTAATACACTTGTGCAGCATGCGAAGCTCGTATTACCTATTTGTTTTGGTACTGAGGATTTTGTTTACTAGCTGTAATTCATGAATTAGCTACAAGATTCATTAATCCTATGACCCTAAGCATCCTGGGAGAAATTGGAATACAGTGCTTACATGATAAATGATTAAGAAATAGATTCAAGCGATAGTAAGCAAAATAATTTATAGTGATTAAGCTTATAAATAATGCAAATGACACAGAATTTGTTCTAAATAAAGCTCACTATATTAGAGAGAATTCTTAACTTTATTTCTTGTTGCTTAAGGTATAACGTATCTAATCCAAAACAGCCAAGCTGTAAAAAAAAGAGTGTGGCCCTCAAAAAGGCTATGGTGAAAAAAGATGTGAAATCCAAGGTGGCGGCCAAGAAATGGCTGTGATGGTAGGTTAATGGTAAAAATTTTAATAACAACAATTCTTCGTCTGAATTGTCGTTATTAAACTTTTTACCATTAACCTACCATCACAGCAATTTCTTGGCCGCCACCTTGGATTTCACATCTTTTTTCACCATAGCCTTTTTGATGGCTGCACTCTTTTTTTACAGCTTGGCTGTTTTGGATTAGATATCACTTCTTTTTGTATTTGTATACCCCAATGGGGATTTTTAAACCTATCTTTTTTTCTTTACCACAGGAAGAAGAAAAGATGAAGCAGATGTACTTTAAATAATTGTGATTTTATCAGTAAATTTAATGTACAAACTATATATAATACATATGATATTTATTACAGAACTCTCCATGGTGGTTTCTTTGTAACTGAACACTCTACAAGGTGACATCTTCTAGCTGCTCTCTCAACAGGAAGAATTGTTTGTAGCTGAACGATCTACAAGGTAACTTCTTGTTGATCTCTCTACAGGGTGATTTGTTTGTAGTTGAACTATCTACAAGGTATCTTCTTCTAGCTGATCTTTCTACAGGGTGATTTGTTTGTAGTTGAATTCTGTACAGGTGATTTGTTTGCAGCTGAGCTCTTTACAGAATGGTTTCTTTGTAGCTGAACTCTCTACAAGGTAACTTCTTCTAACTGGTCTTTCTACAGGGCAATTTGTTTGTGGCTGAAGTTTCTACAGGGTGATTGCTTTGCAGCTGAACTTTCTACATGATGGTTTCTTTGTAGCTGAACTCTCTACAAGGTAATTTCTTCTAGCTGATCTCTCTACAGAGTGATTTGTTTGTAGCTGAATTCTGTACAGGTGATTTGTTTACAGCTGAGCTTTTTACAGAATGGTTTCTTTGTAGCTGAACTCTCTACAAGGTAACATCTTCTAGCTGATCTCTCTACAGGGTGATTTAATTGTAGCTGAACTCTCTATAAGATAACTTCTTCTAGCTGATCTCTCTACAAGGAGATTTGTTTGTAGCTGAATTCTGTAGAGGTGATTTGTTTGCAGCTGCGCTCTTTACAGAATGGTTTCTTTGTAGCTGAACTCTCCACAAGGTAACTTCTTCTAGCTGAACTCTCTACATGGTGGTTTGTTTGTAGCTGAACTCTCTACAAGGTGACTTCTTCTAGCTGATCTTTCTACAGTGTGATTTGTTTGTAGCTGAACTATCTACAAGGTAACATTTTCTAGCTGATCTCTCTACAGGGTGATTTGTTTGTAGCTGAATTCTGTACAGGTGATTTGTTTGCAGCTGAACTCTTTACAGATTAGTTTCTTTGTAGCTGAAATCTCTACAAGGTAACTCCTTCTAACTGATCTTTCTACAGGGCAATTTGTTTGTGGCTGAATTTTCTACAGGGTAATTTCTTTGCAGCTGAACTCTCTGCATGGTGGTTTCTGTGTAGCTGAACTCTCTACAAGGTGATTTCTTCTAGCTGATCTCTCTACAGGGTGATTTGTTTGTAGCTGAACTCTCTACAGGTGGTTTTTTTGCAGCTGAACTCTCTACATGATGGTTTCTTTGTAGCTGAACTCTCTACAAGGTAACTTCTTCTAGCTGATGTCTCTACAAGGTCACTAGTTTATAGATGAACTCTCTACATGGTGGTTTCTTTGTAACCGAACTCTCTACAAGGTCACTTCTTCTAGCTGATCTTTCTACACGGTGATTTGTTTGTAGCTGAACTCTCTACAAAGAAACTTTTTCTAGCTGATCTCTCTACAGGGAGATTTGTTTGTAGCTGAACTCTCTACAGGTGATTTGTTTGCAGCTGAACTCTCTACAGAATAGTTTCTTTGTAGCTGAACTCTCTACAAGATAACTTCTTCTAGCTGAACTCTCTAAATGGTGGTTTGTTTGTAGCTGAACTCTCTACAAGGTGACTTCTTCTAGGTGATCTTTCTACAGTGTGATTTGTTTGTAGCTGAACTATCTACAAGGTAACATTTTCTAGCTGATCTCTCTACAGGGTGATTTATTTGTAGCTGAACTCTCTACAAGATAACTTCTTCTAGCTGATCTCTCTACAGGGTGATTTGTTTGTAGCTGAATTCTGTACAGGTGATTTGTTTGCAGCTGAGCTCTTTACAGAATGGTTTCTATATCTTCTTCTAGCTGAACTCTCTACATAGTAGTTTGTTTGTAGATGAACTCTCTACAAGGTGACTTCTTCCAGCTGATCTTTCTACAAGGTGATTTGTTTGCAGCTGAACTCTCTACAAGGAAACTTCTTCTAGCTGATCTCTCTACAGGGAGATTTGTTTGGGACTGAACTCTCTACAGGTGGTTTGTTTGCAGCTGAACTCTCTACATGATGGTTTCTTTGTAGCTGAACTCTCTATAAGGTAACTTCTTCTTGCTGATCTCTCTACAGGGTGATTTGTTTGTAGCTGAACTATCTACAAGATAACTTCTTCTACATGTAGCTGATCTCTTTACAGGGTGATTTGTTTGTAGCTGAATTCGGTATATAGGTGATTTGTTTGCAGCTGAACTATCTACAAGGTAACATCTTCTAGCTGCTCTCTCTACAGGGTGAATTGTTTGTAGCTGAACTCTCTATAGGGTTATCTGTTTGTAATTGAACTCTCTACAGGATGGTTTCTTTGTAGCTGCTCTCTCTATGGGGTGACTTGTTTCTAGCTGATCTCTCTACTGGGTGAACTTGTTTCTGGCTGAACTATCTGCAGATGATTTGTTTGCAGCTGAACTCTCTACAAGGTGATTTCTTCTAGCTGATCTCTCTACAGGGTGATCTGTTTGTAGCTGAACTTTCTACAGGGTGATTTGTTTGCAGCTGAACTCTTTATATGATGGTTTCTTTGTAACTGAGCTCTGTACAAGGTAACTTCTTCTAACTAATCTCTCTATAGGGTGACTTGTTTGTAGCTGAAATATTTGCAGGGCGATTTGTTTGTAGTTGAACTCTCTACAAGGTGATCCTTCTAGCTGATCTCTCTACAGGATGACTTTTTCTAGCTGAACTCCCTACAGAGTGATCTGTTCATAGCTGCACTCTCTACAGGGTGATATGCTTGCAGCTGAACTCTCTACATGGTGGTTCCTTTGTGACTAAACTCTCTATAAGGTAATGTCTTTTAGTTGATCTCTCTACTGGATGACTAATTGTTTCTAGTTGGTCTCTCTATAGAGTTATAACTTTCTCTATAGAGTTATAACATGTTTGTATAGCTGAACTCTTTACAGAGTGGTGTTTTTGATTGGTTGCTGAACTCTCCAGCTACATGGTGACTTGTTTGTACTATAGGGTGACTTGTTTGTAGCTGAAGTCTCTACAGAGTGACTTACTTGTAGCTGAACATTGCATAAAGTAACTTGTTTGTAGCTAATCTAGATAAACTCTCTACTGGGTAGCTATTTTGTAGCTGAACCCTTTACGCAGTGACTTGTTTGTAGCTGAATTCTCTACAGAATGACTTGTTGTCTCTACAAGGTGACTTGTTTATAGCTGAATTCTCTTCAGTATGACTTATAATGTTCTGAATCTCTAAGCAACATATTTGTAGCTGAACTCTCTACAGGGTGACTTGCTTGTAGCTGAATTGTCTATACGATTAACTGTTTGTAGCTGAACTCCCTACAGAATAACTTGCAATGTCATATAATTCTGTAATGGAGTAAGTTATATACGTAGCTGAATGCTCTATTAGGGTGGCTATTCTATTAGAGTATCTCGATCTCGCATATGCTACACGTAGTTGACTTTGGAATCATAACTCAGTGGTTTGTAATCCGATTCTTCTGTACTACTGCAAGGAATTTCTATGATAATTATTCCAGCTACACACCGATTTTCAGCTCACTGCTCTAAGCGGTTTGCCTGGTAGGTGTGAAAACTGATAGTTTTTTTTATTCATAAAATCGATCGCGTAATTGTGACACAGGTTGGGTTTTGTGTCATATCTCAATGGCCTTTAACTGGATTCCTTTTAAACCACAAAAAGGCACTCCTACGATAGTTACTCCATCTACATAGCAATTTTCAGCTGATTCCTTCAAGCGGATTACCCTGTGGGCGTGACAGACCTTCGACCTTATTTTACGCAAATAATTGGTCATAACTCCGTGAATGTTCATCGGATTACTACCAAACGTGGTACTAAGATTCGCCTTAATGAGCCCGTTAAGTGTACCAAATTTCAGCCCGATTGGAGCACGAATTTGTGTTTTATGGCGGATTTTGCAAAGTGTGCGAAAAGAAGAAAAAAACGAAGAAAAAACCCAGACTTTGGCCGCTCGTATCTCGGAAATGGCTTTAGCGATTTTCTTCAACTTTGGAATGTGGACTCCCCTACCTAGCCGGCACTTCTGTAGCAACTTTGGTTTCAATTGGATAAGGAATCACGGAGCTACAAAGGTGTGAAAATCGCGTTTACTTTCTTCCTGTAAATATACTCACGGTGTGGCGCGCCGGCTTCTTAGGCCGCACAACACACTACCGTGTGTCTTGATAAGTGTTATATAAACAGCCGAACTTATTCCCCCAACCATCACCATGCATATGAAGAAGTTTGAACTACATGGCATGGACATTATTTTTTCGCTAATCACAGCACTGTAATTTTATGATTATTATGATTATGATTAAATACAGGTAAAGGTAAAGCCTGTATACCCAATCAATGCGTTATACTAAAGTAAATCTAAAATCTAAAAAATAATTATCTAACAGCGATTTAAAAGTGTTAATTGAAGAACTTTCTACAACAGAGGTAGGTAAACTGTTCCACTCACTAATCATTCTGTTCATAAAATAATTAGATCTGCATAACAATCTTGAATGTTGATTGAGCAATTTAAACTGGTGTCCCCTGGTAGTAGTAGTGGAGTAGGTGTATAGATTAGTGAAATCAGAACTGAAGTAGTCGTTAAGAATTTTGTATAGAAAAATTAAATCACCCCTCTGGCGTCTATACAACAGTGATGGTAAGGATAGTATTGACAGCCTCTCAGTATAGGATTTGCCATGTAATGATGGGAGGAGATGGGTAGCTTGACGTTGTACCTTTTCAACCTTTCTCTGATCAAGGGTAAATAGTGGTCCACAAATGGCATTTCTGTATTCCAAGATGGGTCGAACTAGTGTGGTAAAAAACTTAGACAACATACCCGAGTCAAGATATTCAAAAGATTTCTTGATCATGCCAAGTATACAATTAGCTTTGGTAGTAACTTTAGTGGTATGATCATGAAACTTAAGCTTGTCATCAAAGAGAATTCTGAGATCATTGTGGGATGTAACTGTGTCAATTGGAGTCCCATTAAGATAATAGAAGCCATGATGGTGAGCTGGGCCAAAATGGAGATGTTTTGGAGATGTTAAACTTCAATTGCCACCATCTGTAAAGGCAATTTAAGTCATTCACAAACTAACCTGCAGAACTAATTCACAGTGCTTTTGTTTCATTGTAAAACTAATGTAGTGAAGGTTAATGGCTGTCAAGGCATCGAGATAGCTCAGAGCGTTTCTTTCCAAATATCTGCCATTCAATTTGCCGTAGAAAGTGATTTTCAACCTTAAAATGATGAACTTAAATTTCCTCTGATTTCCTTTTCTGTAGCTCATCTTAATCGCTATTCACTGCTCTTAAAATCTGGTTCGGAATCTGAGGTATCAATCACGTGTTGCAGATTATTACGCCTTTTATGCATGCCCCCGAAATGCCCAATACAAAATGTATGGGGAAATTTGCTAGCTACACCAGGTCGGTTTAAGCCATTTTGACGAGCCAAAATTTCCGTGAATTGGACTTCTTTTGACATCATTGTACTCGCAGAGAGTTGCTTTACACATATCAAATTTGGAAAGTACTAAACAGACTCGAGGTACAGGCGGTAGCTGCACGATAATTAATTCGCTGTGTCTAATAATCATGGCACCGTGATGCGACATTTTGCTGCTAAAGTCACGGCGCAGTCACCCAGAATTCACACACTAGTTGTATGAAGGTAAGTTTTTGTTGAGTTTGAGGTGAGCTAGGGTTGGCACGGGTCTAGTATTCCCCTGAGTATTCAACTTTAGGGCACGCGCCTAGTATGCCTCAAGCATTCAACTTTAGGGGACATGCCTAGTAGTATGCCCCAAGCATTAGACTTTAGGGGATGCATCGTGTACTTAGAGTTAGGGTTAGGGTAAGAATTCAGGTTTAGTTTCTTATTTACTGGTGTTATTTATTTCTAAACCAAAACAGCCAAGCTGTAAAAAAAGAGTGCAGCCCTCCAAAAAGGCCAAGGTGAAAAAAGATGTGAAATCCAAGGTGGCGGCCAAGAAATGGCTGTGATGGTAGGTTAATGGCATAAGTTTTAATTACGAAAATTCAGGTGAATTTGCATTGTCTCCTCCACTAGGATTCAGAACCAAATTCACCCGAATTGTCGTAATTAAATTTTTTGCCATTAACCTACCATCACAGCTATTTCTTAGCTGCCACCTTGGATTTCACATCTTTTTTCACCTTGGCCTTTTTGGGGCCGCACTTTCGTTTTTACAGCTTGGTTGTTTTGGTTTATATATCACTTCTTTTTGTATTGCAAGGCACAAAGCTGGCCATAAACTGGCTTTGGTGCTTCCTTTTCACTTGTTGTTTTTCTTTACTGCAGGAATTGTGGAACAAAGGAAGTAATTGTGTGTATAGTTATTGTCTGATTAAATATTTGTATATTTAACACTGAATGATTATCACATACTGTAGCTACTAAGGTGGCTTCTTACATACCTGAACTGTAGCTGAAACTCTCATTGTTTGTAGCTGAACTCTTTTCAGGGTGATTTGTTTCTAGCTGAACTCTCTACAGGATGATTTGTTTCTAGCTGAACTCTCTACAGGGTGATTTGTTTGCAGCTGAACTCTCTACATGGTGGTTTCTGTGTAGTTGAACTCTCTACAAGGTGACGTGTTCTACGTGAACTCTCTACAGGGTGGCTGAACTTTCTACAGGGTGGCTGAACTCTCTACAGGGTTATTTGTTTGCAGCTAAACTCTCTACATGATGATTTGATTCCAGATGATCTCTCTATAATGTAACTTGTTTGTAGCTGAACTCTCTACCGGTTGGTTTCTTTGTAGCTGATCTCTCTACAGGGTGACTTATTTCTAGCTGATCTCTGGATGACTTATTTCTAGCTGATCTCTCTACACAGTGACTTGTTTCTATGTGAACTCTCTATAGGGTTATCTGTTTGTAATTGAACTCTCTACAGGATAGTTTCTTTGTAGCTGATCTCTCTACAGGGTGACCTGTTTCTAGCTGATCTCTCTACAGGATGAACTTGTTTCTGGCTGAACTCTCTACAGATGATATATTTGCAGCTGATCATGAACTCTCTACAGGATAATCTGTTCGTAGCTGAACTCTCTACAGGGTGATTTGTTTGCAGCTGAACTCTTTATTATAGTTTCTTTGAAGCTAAACTCTCTACAAGGTAACTTCTTCTAACTGATCTCTCATCAGGGTGACTTGTTTGTAGCTGAACTATTTGCAGGGTGATTTGTTTGTAGCTGAACTCTCTACAAGGTGATCCTTCTAGCTGATTTCTCTACAGGATGACTTTTTTAGCTGATCTTTCTACAGGGTGATCTGTTCGTAACTGAGCTCTCTGCAGGGTTATTTGTTTGCAGCTGAACTCTCTACATGGTAGTTTCTTTGTATCTTAACTCTCTATAAGGAGACGTCTTCTAGCTGATCTCTCTACTGGATAACTTGTTTCTAACTGATCTCTCTATAGAGTTATAATTTTCTCTATAGAGTTATAACATATTTGTATAGTTGAACTCTTTAAAGAATGGTTTTTTTGATTGGTTGCTGAACTCTCCAGCTACACGGTGGGGTAGCTGGAACCGCAGTGATACAGTAGTAGAGCGCTGGGCCAGAGTGTGGGACGTTGCAGGTTCGAGTCTCACTTTAGCCGAACTTATTTTTTCCATTTTGTTAGGTTTTTTGTCTAATTTTATTTTATTCACGTGATTTCCGTGACTTATAAGCACAGCCTAATTCATTTAATTTTATTATCATCATTATTATTGTTATTTATTACAGGTAATTTGTAAGGCAAAACAGCCTGTTACACCTGATCAACAGGTAAAAAAGTACAAGTAAACTAATTACACATAATAATATAGTGTTAGAGTCAATCAGTTTCTTAAAATCATCAGCTGATGCTGCACAGACTACTTCTTGGGGTAAGTTATTCCATGGTTCAACAACTCTTCTTGTAAAACAATATTTCCTGGCATCTGTTCTTGAAAAAGATTTGAATAGCTTAAATGTGTGACCTCTGGTATGGGTAAGGGGTGAAAAGTAAAAAAGTCAGAATAGTCTATATCATACTTATCATGTAGCATATTATAGATAGTAATCATGTCACCTCTGGAATGTCTATAATGCAATGATGGCAAGTTAAGTACTTTCAATCGTTCCTCATAGTCAAAATTTCGTATATATTTGATCACTGTAGTGGCTTTCTGCTGGATTTTTTCAAATTTTTGGATGTCTGTTTTATAGTAAGGTCCCCAAACCAAGTTACCATATTCTAAAATAGGACGTACTATTGATTTGTGTAGACATGTAAATGAATCTGCAGAAATATTCAAAAAGGTCTGTTTAATAAGGTCAAGAAGTCTATTAGCTTTGTTAACTGCTGCCGAATGCTGACTATGAAACTTGAGATTGCAATCAATCAACACCTCCAAATCCTTTCCCTCATTTACCTTAACAATGTCCATCCCATCCATCTTATAACAATATCTTGGATTATACTGGCCTATATGTAGTATTTTACATTTAGAAATGTTTAAAGGCAACTGCCACATTGCTGACCATTCAATGCAAGCAATAATATCATCTTGTAGGGAGAATATTGGGTTAGCGTAACTAATCCTGGAATATATTTTTGTGTCGTCTGTAAATAAAAGAATCTTATCCCTTAATAATGATGGCAGATCGTTGATGAAAATTGCAAAGAAGAGAGGACCCAAGACTGATCCTTGAGGTATTCCACTTATTACATTACTCCAGCCAGACAATGAACTATTCACAGGAGCTCTTTGTCTACGTCCTTTCAAAAAGTTTTGTATCCAATTAAACAGATCATCTCTAAAACCATATGCATAATACTTTTTGAGCAACCTTTCATGAAGAACTGAGTCAAAAGCCTTCTTAAAGTCAGGTACAAAAACATAATACCACTGTCTAAAGTGTCTTTCCAATCATCAAGTGCACATAGTAACTGCATTTAAATCTTGTAATTCCGTCGACCAGGCAGTTTCATTAAGTAGGGTTTTAAGTTTCATGTAATCCCCTTATTTAAAATGATACATCGCTGGACTGGTTGATAGTTATTAGAGAACATGAAAGAAAAATATTCAAACACAAATGATCACTCAACCCCAGTCCAGAAAAATATTTGATGGATTTTACTATGTTCTCTTCATTGGTAAGTACTAGGTCTAGTACATGGGGGGATGAACCTGGTCTGAAACGTGTTGGCTCATTAACATGCTGAAATAAAACACATTCTTGTATTGCATCATAGAATTCCTGCTCATATGAATTGCCAGAAAAACTATCATCACTCCAATCAATGCCAGGCAAATTACAGTAACCAGCTATCAATAAATATGGCAGTCTTGACTCTAAAACCTCCTTAAGTACACATTGGATATGCTAACATTGGGATTATTAGATGGTGAACAATAAAGTTAATAGTACCAATTAGTAAAATTAATATCTGTAGTTTGATAACTCTATTTTAACCCACAACTGCTCCTGAATATCAGTAGTAAATGATACCTTCTTAGAATTGAGCGATTCAGTAATATTAATGATCATTCCTATAGTGCTATTTTGTAAAGGTGCATCAGGATCAAAATTAGTATAGGAAGTGTAGTTAGGAATTTGAAGTCTAGGAGATAGGATTGGGGCCTTTATTGCTTTAGGTATGACTTCAACTAACAGTTTGATGTTATCAGGTTTATCTAAATCAATAGTTGAATTTAGCTTATCAAATTATTTAACAATTGATCACAATTAGCACAGGGTACTATTAGGTTTCTTGACGCATTCAAGGAACTATCATGAAGTCATTTTTGAGTGCCACCAGTGTTGGAAGTAATGCGTTACTTATGTAACACATTACATAATATTATTACTTTTGTGGTAACTAAGTAATATAACAAAATACGCTGTAAAAACAGGTAATATAACTCAAGTTACTTTACTTATGTACAAATGTAACGCATTACCTAAGTAATATAGTTACTGTAACGAATCAATATAGTTACTGTAACAAATCTAATATTACATAATATTATTACTACAAGTAATGAATTTACTAATCTCGTTAGTAATCCACTGAGTAACGCCTAGCCACAACAAAGTAATGAAGCCTACTGAATGAAGCTCATTCACCAGCTTCTTACTTATAACCAAGATTTGCACATTGTCCAACAACGCAATTATGTCACGTGATAAGGTGGTAGTTTCACACGTGACAGCTTAAGGCTGTGGACACAAAGTAATATAATATGTAATATTATTGTAGTTACTTTTTTATGGGTAATATGTAACTGTAACTAAATAGTTCAGTTGCACGTAATGTGTAATATGTAACTAGTTACTTGTAAGAAGTAACTTGCCCAAAAGCTGAGTGCCACCCACCAAATGTGGAGGGTGTGGTACTACACTTTGAAACTTATTGTACAAGTCTTTTTCACCTGATGCTTTCCTGGCTCTTAACTCTTCACGCAGTTGTTTGCTTTGCTCATGTTCTTTTGGTGTTAAGTCAGGAGAAACATACACATTACTTCACTTAGAGCTAGCACGAAGCTTGGTAACATTTCTAAGTATTTCTCTTTTAGTAGCCAGGTCCCCAATTTCTATTCTCAATAGGCGGGGCTTGTTGGCTTTAGGTGCCCCAGCCTAGTTGGCTTTGATACAACATTCTCAGGCACTCCAAATTCAGAAGCTAACAAGCTGGAAACCTGTTGAAGATCATTAGTTACGTGTTGAAGGCTCAGGGAGATTATTAATGAGATTCTTTTTGCACCTTCCCCTGTACACATACTCATCGGCTGCTGCAGTGAGCAGGAATCAGAGCAGGAGCTGTGCATGTGCACCATGATGTTTATACATTCCTTACCTTGTATGTACCAGCTAGGTAGGGCCATTGTCTTACAATTGCATGGGTATTATAGAGGCCTCTATTCACTGTCATCAGCCAGCAAGATAGGGTAGAGAGCTGTGGCCTACATGTAAATGCATAATTATATTATGCCTATCATATAGCTGGTAACTACAGAATTATGGATGTTGTCTACAAATTATACCAATGTCTATAGCTACAGCCACACTGGGAAGCCAGCAAAGAATATACTCTAAACATAAAATCTTCCTTGCTGACAATAACAATCAAGGATGAAGATTTGGAGACGATTGCCATATATAGCTATGAGATCCCACAGCTACGTACCTCACTCTGTGCACAAGATCTAAAAAACCAGATTGCTATATGAAGCATGTGTATAATGCAAATTAATAAACTACAACTATAACCATTAAAGTTGAGCAGTGGCTTGAAACCACCTTAGTGTTGTGCAGTGATTAGTTCCAGTAGTCTATACTGCTCCATGATCAGGGGCGCTATTTATGGAACACGACCTGGTCTCCTGCCCATTTACATTGAATGTGGTCTGGTGACCAGCAAAATGCACATGTCACAATCCATACACACAGTGGCTATTGACACCGATTGTTGGTGTCAGTAAGTGCCACCAAAATGGAAGCTATACCATTTAGGCACAAGCAGAAAAATTTAGAAGAAAGTATTATTGCATGGTGATTTTACAATGAGAATACTGTTATGGTGTAGATGCACAAAAATATAACAATATACGTAGATGTCTTGTTATAATAGACCCTTTTAAGAAATTCTGCATTTCTAAAGTGGGCTTAGAGTTTATTAATCCAATAAAATGTATAATTGTGAATGGAGCTGTTTAAAAGTCAAAAAAAATAATTGTATAGCAGAAACTATTGGTGGTAAACCAAGAGATAAACAGATGCAGGAAGTGGATGGGAAACAAAGAATTTATTTAGAGTGGCCTAACCACTGTACTACCTCCTGAGAACACTGAATTTGATGACCAAATTTGACACAACAAGGCTTCCACACACATCAAATATTCTGATTTTAACCAACTGTAAATTGACTACTCAGTAAGCTGTTGACATGACTTTTTCACACAAATCTAGAGAATTTTTTACCTAGCTACCACAAAAAGGATATTTGAAAATTGTTACATCATTATGTCCACATAATTGTAAGTAGAGATGTGAAATGCTTTGCTGCACGTACTTGAGTGCAACCATAAAACTTGTTTGTAAGTTTAAAGTGCTGAACTAGGCAATTGAGAATACTACAATTAGATTTCTTGTAGCCAGAAAAACCCAAATCTTCATGATCTTTAATATGCAATAGTACTGTACCATATGATAATGGGTGTTTGATGATATAGGTCGAGTGTAGCTATTTCCTATGTTTGATAATTTGGAAAATTGCGGTATGCAGAAATCCAATTATGTAAATTCTCAAATATATGAGATTCTCTACAAGGAACTAGTATCTCATGGTGAAAAAATGAGTTTCCTGGAGATATTTACAAAACATATAAAATAATCTTTATTAATAATAGACATTGCCACCACAAAACAGTAACACACATATTCAATTTGTATATATTCTGATGTTTTCAAATTTTTATATAATACACAAACAATAGTACAGTACATTAGCACAGTCCACCAGAAGAGGCAGGAGAAGGGAAGAGTGTGGCAGGAGGTATTGTGGCGGGGATAGTTGTGCTTTGTATTCTGATTTGTAAACACTCCACTGTCGGCCCTCTAGCTGTTACAGAAGTTGCTGCAGTTGCTTGACATGGAGATGTGTAGCTTTTAAATCAGTACAAGCACTGAGTGTATACCTTAATATTATTGGAAATGCAGTCAACAAAATAGTATGTATTGAGAAAGAGCTTGAGGAAATGTATAAACTGTTTGCATACCCTTATGGATATAATCAAACTGTATGCTGTTTAAGTATAGGGATCCCCAAAATGACATGCACTGCCTTAAACAATCATAGCTAGCTATACTAGAAACATCTTACATGAAGAAATGACCTTTATGGAACAATATTAGTCCATCTAACATCAAATACAGCATTGAAAACAAGAAAACAGTAAATTACAGTAGGCCGGATACAGAGTTTTAAAACAATCACCGAAATGTGACTTGTAGTCTACCTGCCTGCCTGCCTGCCTGCCTGCCTGCCTGCCTGCCTGCCTGCCTGCCTGCCTGCCTGCCTGCCTGCCTGCCTGCCTGCCTGCCTGCCTGCCTGCCTGCCTGCCTGCCTGCCTGCCTGCCTGCCTGCCTGCCTGCCTGCCTGCCTGCCTGCCTGCCTGCCTGCCTGCCTGCCTGCCTGCCTGCCTGCCTGCCTGCCAGCCAGACCACAGTTGCAAAGCTGGAAGCCAGCACACGGGATGGGGTTCCCATGAATGTGTGCTTTCTGCTCCTTGTCTTTCCTTTTGTCTTCAATTATGCTGTTCTTTGTCCACTTTTTTGCAATGAAATCATATTATGACATTAATTTCCTATCAACACTTTCCTTGAGCAGCATATTTAGATGCCGCAAATTTATTTAAGCGCTTACGCTCGGCAGATACCTGTAGCCATAGATAGTGACTCTGTATACTACTATCTATGCTGTATTGACAATTGACTAACACCATACCTGTAATGCGACCTCTGATTAATAATGATCAAGCACCAAGACCACACCTATTATCAATGTATTTACTCAATCACAACCCATTATTACTGGTCTAGCAGTATTCACAGTGCTAGCATGAAAATACGAAATAGTAACACACTCACTGGTGGGTGAAAGGCCTACTTGAGATATGCTAATACTACAGTCACCCTAATAGAATGGTCACACGTGTATAGCTGTATGGTATAACAAAAAACCAAACTATTAAAAAATTATTAATTAAAAACGAAGTAGGGATCCGAGCGATAAAAAGTAGTGAAACAAAAGATGAATGATGGTATTACAGCATAGCTTGATGGGAAAATCCCTACATAACAAATCATTTTTCAATGCCAAAGTAGAGATTTTCCCACTGAGCTATGCTGTAATACCATCATTTTACTACTTTTCATCGCTTGGACCCCTACTTAATTTTTAATATATATATATATATATATATATACATACTAGTAATTATGAGACCATGAAATTTGTAATGTGCAAGCTAGTTATAGAGTTTGTATTCAGTTAACAAGTGAACTTATAACATTGTGTTTTGTATTTTGATAGCAATATTATTGCTTCGGTCAGAATATTCAGAGATATCATGTGTTGCATATGTAAAGACATACGGAAGAAATAATGTTAATGTGTTCACTATAAGTGCAAAAAACTACTCTGTGTGTCAGCAGTAACATAAGTAGAATGCTGTAACACAAGACTAGGGGGAGCTTAAATGCATTCTACACAACCAATACAGTCACTTAGCAACAGTATCAGATGGATTAGTGTCCATTTTGACATCTCGATCCATTAGAACAAACTGACTGTTTTCTTGTGTACTGTCGTTATTCCTTTTCTCACTGTAATGCTTGTAGCACATAATAGCAACGATAGTAGTAACTGGCACAGCAATAACAAGTGCGATAATTAATGTGACCACTGCAGTGATACCAACTGCTGCTCCTGTTGAGAGGCCATCATCATCGTCATTATCATTGTCATTATCATCATCATCATTACTCCCTGTATGAACAGAAGCAAACTCTACAGTATGTACAGCACATTTAATATATGCATTCTGAGTTTATTCAATTTCAAGACATACAGCAATTTTCATGATACCAGTATAAGCACAAAACACTAGTGTTATTTAATTAACTATGAAGAACATTAGAAGCATGTGTGTGTATGACTCACAGTACCTGAGTAATGCACAGTGTTGGTTCACTGGAGCAGTGCACAGTGCTGGTTCACTGGGTAGGCATAACCACGCTAGCACAGAAACCAAACCTTTGCTTTATGTGTGTGTGTGCATTGCATGCGCATTGGGGGATGAACTTAAATACACTCTCAGTCTAGGGAACAGGCCCAGACAACAATCAATGAAAGTACCGTTAATACTTTTTTGAACACTACAGCAGCGGCTGGTCAGTGTTGACTTTAGAACGACAGGAGGTGATAGCAAATGCAGATAGATAGGATAAAGACATAAAATCAGTGAATAAAACTAAATGTATTATTACAGTCAAACTTAACCATCAAAAATGGACATTTTAGTTGCACATGTATAATTTATGCACATCTGTACATTTACAGTATATTGTTCTCAGCAAAGACTGGACAGGACGTATAATCAACATTAAGTATACATACACACACTATGTGTACATATTCCAGCAAATTGTACTATATGAAAAAAAACTAAAATGTATATGTACCTGTACATAATGTATGTATGCATTTTAGTTTTTCTACAGCCGTTTTTAGCACAGTATTTCATCATCTCATAGAATGTCCTAATATATGTCACAGAAAATTTATGTAAGTTGTATATGTATTATGTACACATACACTGTACATAGAGCACATACAGCAGTTGTCATGTGACGTGACAATTGAAAAATGGTACTGTACATCATATACACATCAGTACAGTATAATACAGTACCTCCTGTAAACACATTTGTCATTTCAGTTGCTCCAACCCCAAGCCTGTTAACTGCAATCACAGTTACATTGTAAGCGGTATCACTCATTACATCAGAGAATGTAACAGTTGTTCTAGTAGTAGTAATATTATGAACTACATCTCCATCAGATGATATCACAACTTGGTATAATGGTCCTCCACAATATGAACTATTAGAAGGATCCCATTCAACAAGTAGTGAACAATCAACAAAAGCATTCCTCATATTGAGCACACCTATAATAATAGTAATATACAGACATTATAACACACAAGATGCACTACAGCTTTTTCCTCAAGCACATTACCTATTAAACTTTAAAATTTCATAACATGTAAATCCCGAGTGGTCATGGCATAAGTATAACTCAGATGTGCTCACCTAAAACACAAACCTATATTCACCCCACTTGCTTGTACAAAGGTATTTAAATATTGATCATGAGTTAAAATTGTGGGTTATGGTACTCACGAAATGTTATTCACCTGTATATACTGATTTTGAAAATAGTGATTGTGGGTTTCAGTAGTTATAGTGCTGGCTACCTAACCCTGTTAAGGGCATCTAAATTATGTTCACTCATGAATGTTGACGCCTCCTGTATGAGCATAAGATACTAACCTTGAGAACATCTGAGCCACCTTGTTACATGGTTGAAATCCACCAAGTAGAATATTTAGTGATGCCTAGATGATCAGTTACAAAATATTGAGCATTATCTAAAAGACAACACTTAGGCTATTTAAATTAGCATCCATGCTAAACTCAACCCACAATGTAAAACTTTAAGCAGCTCAATATACAGAATCAAAGGAACCAATGTTTTGCACTGCCTTAGCATCAAAGGAATTTATGACCTCATTTTGAAAGTCCCACTTTTTGGATACATTAAAATAACACCAGCATGAGATAGCCACACAATCTGGCTAACAGTTTTCACATTTGGTAGAACTTGAAATGTGTGAGTTTTGTGCCATTGCGATTTATTTACAGCTCTGGAGGGTGTGTAATTTGGTCTGGAGCTCACCATTATGACATTCATCCATTTAGTACCCTACCACCTCTTTGTCAGGACTCATGATTCATGAAAAACCTATCTAAAATGGTGGGAAAGTGTATAAGCTGCTTCTTATACTCTAGATGTTCTGAAACACCATAGCTAAATGTCTCCACTTTCAGAGAAACCTTCACCTGTGTAGTGTCAGTGGTGTCAAGGTGAATGGGTTATTTAGTAATTTACTTACTAAAAAGCATTACGTGTTGATATCAGATCAGCTTAGGTGTTGATTAGCCTAGAAGCTATATACCATGGGGTCAGTTCAGGTAGTGCTAAAAGCTAGAATGGAATGGAATGGAGCACGTGCCAAGTAGAAAATGGTTTTTGGAAAATTGTATACTGCTTCTAACTGTCACACAGTAACTAGTAAAGTCAGTTTGCTCAGTTCTACTTATAGACATCCTAGAAATTGCTTGCTTGAAGTTTCAGTTTAATGCTCACTGATCTAGAAAAGAGCAGCAGACTGGAGTCAAACCTCAAGACTTATTAATTAAGATTTGATCAAGGTTTTCTGAACACTCACTTCTCCTTCATATCAGCTTCTTCTTCATGTAAATTGTAGCTATGTTATAGTAAGACTTCAGACCACAGCAATTTCGTAACCCGATGGCCCTGTGTCATGGCGCCTGAGTGAAGCGAAGAGGCTACTACAGGGCCTGAGGGTTACTAAATTACTTAAACTCCTGTGGTCTGAAGTCTAACTTATTTAGACCCTTTATGTAGTTGTTGTATGTTAACACTGTTGACAACTGCCTGTAGCTGAGAAATGTATCACTGATTAGTAGAAACAAGCCATCACTCCATTCATAACAACAGTTACTGTTGTTTCAGTTTTAACATTAACTGATGCATTGCCAGGTGCTACCAGTGCAGGTGCTCGTAATAAACATGAAGAGAGTCTAAGTAACTTAGAAACTTTTAAAATCCACCACTAAAAGGTCTAAAATGATTTAGACTATAAGTAGTGTAATTAGAACAGTTGTTATGCTATATTCTACTGAATGCTCTATTAAAGTATCACAATGACTGTTCTGTTAGAGTACATCGTGATGAATGTTCTATTAGAGTGTCTCAATCTTTTTACAAAATCCAAGTAGCTAAAATGTGGTCCACTGTGAGCACTGAATTTATACACTGCATATGTACAAATTAATCCTTCTACTATATGAGATATGGCTGCCAGTTTGAAAACTACAACACATACTCAAAATAGTAGGCAGAATTTTGTTTCCCAGATAGTAGCTCAGAATGCAATTACTTAGACTGCTAATCTAGTTACCAACTTTAAAAGGTTCTACATGGCTGCATTTAGCTACCAGTGGCACTAAAAATCTTTGATGTGGTAAGGAAAATGGTGGTGAGAGTGGGGATGGGAAACTAATAGCTAAGTTTGTGTGGTCTTAAGTATTACAATAATTTGTATTTACCAAATTGTATAGTTAATGTTGGCATTGTAGACAAAACCCTTTTGGCACAAAGTACTTTCATAGATAAAATTAATGGCGTTTTATAATTCAAAAGGTAATAATTCACCAAAATTGGTAGCTACATGTATGTGGGAATATCTGGAGTACAAGTAGCGCCCTGTTTACTTTCCTGAATTTTAAGTAAAATTTCATGAGTGTAACTTGATCACAAGCCCTCACAAAGTAATGGAGGGAGGGGGTGGTTGGGTGGACAAACTTTGGGATACAAAAAGGACAAGTGTCATAATTACAAGCTTCACATCACATTATATGCCCCAGGAAGCTGTAAATGTACTGCCATGGCACAATACACACATATTTCAAGTATCTGTAACTTTGTCAGCCAACTGAAGTCACTTTATTGTTTCTCATGGCCTCTGGCACAATCTACTAGGGGTGTACACCTTCACACACCTACAGACGTCTGTACCTAGAAAGCAGAGTTAGTGTGAAAATTGTTAGCCAGGTAGTGTAGCAATCTTGTGCTGATGTTGTTTTTACAATTTGATTTTTCAAAATCTGGTCTCATAATATTATGCAACTTTAAGTCCATTGAACGTATGTATTCTAAATCTGTATACTTTACTGCATAACATACACATTACCAGCTGGTAAAGCTTCTTCCATTGTTGGAGTGTTCACTGCTACCGAAGTAGGCTCCCCAAAACCATCATCGTTTTCACCAGTCACAGTGACCATATAACTACTACCACTTGTTAATCCAGTGAAATGGTAGGACTTGCCAGTTATTCTCTTCATCATTACTCCATCAGAAGGTGATATTATGACTCGATAATACAATGATCCACATAACTCATCACTAGTAAATGGATCCCATGCTATGACAAAGTCATTGGTACAGATATCGGTGTCAGCAAGAATAAAATTTCCAGGGGAAGGTGGACCTACACGTATGTACAGTTAAAAATTAATATGCATGTTGTAGGATTATGAATAATACGATCATTTACACTCCTCTAATTGTGGTGTATATTATACCCTTGTACTGTACAACATACAGCACAAGCATATTCTACCCTTGTACTGTATTACTGCTAGTGGAAAAAGAATATACAACAGCACTGGCAGTGATATATGTAATAGTGATAAGTCATACTTATTACATAACTTTACATACCTACATACACTACATTAAAGCCCAATAACGCATCTGCATGATTTTGTTTTATGTCAGGAAAACTTTTCTGTTATTTTTTTTCACGTCAGGAAAAATTTTCTGAAGCATGCAAATATTTAAGATTTTACTGTTTGGATTTGCTCCCACTTGCAGCATGAGCATACAGTACATATAACCTACTGTACTATGCATTATCATGAACCACAATATTATTTTGGTTCATGGTAAGGATCACTCAAATATTTACAAAATCCTAATAGAATGTACACCTAAAACCCACATTGAAAGCATTCTGCAAATCAAAACAACCTTCTGGTGGTTCTTTGCAATGAGTATAAGTCCACTAGTGAGAGTATCACGTGAAAAGAAAACAGTAAGTTTATTTCAGAAATTTGCCAGTCTGTTCACATTATTCATAACATGAACACAATGGTGGATTTTGATTCATGACAGGGATTGCAGAGGAGGTTCATTGTACATGTTGTATTGACATTTGTAGATGGATGGTGACAAACAAGGTAATGTGGCATCTCTCAGTGAGTTTGTAATCCTACTATTCTAGCTGAGTTCCTTTGGAGAAGCTAACAGAGTTAGTTGCTTGACATTTGTGTACAACTACTCTACTGTTGTCTTTCACTGCTTGAAGTATCTTAGTTTACTACAGTGGTATATCCCCAGTATATGGAACAGTTAATTGTTTGTTATTTTAGTAGTTTTTCAGTAAACCCGCATTCACTGATGTTTTACTGAGAGTTTAAAACTTAGTAAAATAATTATGTTCCATATACTTAAGTTTACTACCACTTTACTATCAGTATAACTACAGTAAGGCATCTTAACAAATTAGTAAACTAAGAACCTTCAAGCAGTGTTTATGAGTGTCTTATGTGCGAAGAAAAACTGAACGCTATTTTAATTGTACTATGTTATTCTTCTTTGTTGACCCTCAAAACAACCCAATGTTGTAATAGTCTTTGAAGAATTCAGTGAATTTAAGATTACCAACTCTAGTATCTATTGTCTGTGTGTGCTTGTGTGTGAAAAAAGGTTACTTCCACTAGCTTATTACACTTTAGTGACACTTAAGACAATCAGATGTTGCAACAGCCTCAGTGTGAAGCATTCCACTCACTTCAGCATTGAAACCAGATCAGGTCATCCAGGTCATCTAGGTCAAACAGGTTACATTAATTTTGTTCGAGTCTGACACACTTTATAGAATAAGTACACAAATAAGAATTGGAATTTTCAACTAGAGTAGGGACAATACCACATCAATAAAAAGTACTGAAACAAGCTGGAGTAGTGCACGATAAGAAGTTATTGTTATTAGAGCTTTAAAGTGACCAGCACTGAAGGTCTGACAGCAACATGTGCTGCAAGTGTACGTTATATCCCTACTGAATGTTCTCAAGACACCATAATGGAAATGCACATGACACTTCTTATTGTTTTACTGTGATTTTATATCGTGCACAACTCCAGCTTGTTTCAGTACTTTTTATTGATGTGCTATGGCCCCCACTCTAGTTGAAAATTCCAAAATTTTTTGTGTACTTGTTTGTTAACTTTTAAAAATAAAATTATTATGACTGGTGAGTCCACACATACCGCATCAAAAGAAAAAATGGTGCCATGTGCCCCAGCTGTCAATTATCGTCTGAAAAGTGAGATGTCCATTATGATGCGTTGTCAGGTTGTCAGCTATGTTCAACCCATTACACAGCATTACAAATCTAGAACTATTCATAATGCACCCATGCAATCAAAGTAGCCACTATAAAAAATGTGATAATTTCCATTAAAAAGGGAAGCCATCACATGCTACCGCCAAATCGACACCTTTTGCTTTCAGCAAAGATGAATGGAAAACATACGAGGACACTGGTAAGTTCATGAAGGATGCATTGTATGTACTGACAGAGGTATGCCAAAACGCACTTGTCCAGCTGAAGCAACGTCGAACAGTGAAAAATATCAAGCCCGTAGCCTTAGCCGTTATCCAGTTATGCTTGTCTGAAGGAATCAGTCAGTTACTCAGTCAATCAATCGCTAGAAAATTCCATTTAATAATACTTTTTGAAATTCCATAACAGCTTGTTGAAAGTGTTTCAGATTTATGTGAAGGCTTGTTTGGGCTTAGTTTTACCTAACCAATACTACTTCATTGTTGTCAGAGAAAAGTGAGGCTGCATTTTGGGTGATATTTTCATAGGCCACATTCACACCTTTGTACTATATCGTACTATCATACTGTATGATATCCGGGTCGGATCACATGTGAAATTAATTTGCTGATGTGAGAGTGTATTGATGCATTATGATCTAGTCCCCAGCTTCATTCATGGGTCATGCCCACTTCTAGGAGTTATGTGATACCTATATTGTCTGTAGGTATACGTGGAGCAGTCAACATAATACATAAATCAATCCTATAGCTAGCTATACAACATTGAGACTTGATTACAGTGTTTAACGTAATCATCACCACAAATCGATTATAAATTCCTACACATATCTTCACCTTCTAAGTACTATGTAGTTTCTATTGAGTGTTTTAGTAGCCCCTGTGCTTATCCCGTAGTGGTCACACTCTATAAACGAACTGGGAAAACCGGTCACTCACAGACAATTGCAAGTAACATTATCTAATCCAAAAACAGCCAAGCTGTAAAAAAAGAGTGTGGCCCTCAAAAAGGCTATGGTGAAAAAAGATGTGAAATCCAAGGTGGTGGCCAAGAAATGGCTGTGATGGTAGGTTAATGGTAAAAGTTTTAATAACGACAATTAAGATGAATTTGGTGCAGCTTGGTCTTGGCACAAAATTCACCTGAATTGTCGTTATTAAAATTTTTACCATTAATGTACCATCACAGCTATTTCTTGGCCGCCACCTTGGATTTCACATCTTTTTTCACCATAGCCTTTTTGAGGAATGCACTCATTTTTACAGCTTCACTGTTTTGGATTAGATTTCACTTCTTTTTGTATTTGTATACCCCACAGCTGGCCTATGGCCGGCTTTGGGACTTTTTCAACCTATCTTGTTTTCTTTACCACAGGAAGAAGAAAAGATGAAGCAGATTTTAAATAGTTTAAATATTTCTGATTTTATCAGTAAATGTACAAATTATAATATAATACATTTATTTATTACAGAACTATCCATGGTGGTTTCTTTGTAACTGAACACTCTACAAGGTGACGTCTTCTAACTGCTCTTTCTACAGGGTGAATTGTTTGTAGCTGAATGATCTACAAGGTAACTTCTTCTAGCAGATCTCTCTACAGGGCAATTTGTTTGTGGCTGAATTTTCTACAGGGTGATTTGTTTGCAGCTGAACTCTCTACATGGTGGTTTCTTTGTAGCTGAACTCTCTACAAGGTGACTTCTTCTAGCTGATCTTTCTACAGGGCAATTTGTTTGTGGCTGAATTTTCTACAGGGTGACTTGTTTGCAGCTGAACTCTCTACATGGTGGTTTCTTTGTAGCTGAACTCTCTACAAGGTGACTTCTTCTAGCTGATCTTTCTACAGAGTGATTTGCTTGTAGCTGAACTCTCTACTAGGAAACTTCTTCTAACTGAGCTCTGTACAGAGTGAATTGTTTGTAGCTGAACTATCTACAAGGTAATTACTTCTACTATAGCTGATCTCTCTACAGGGTGATTTGTTTGCCGCTGAATTCTGTACATGGTGGTTTCTTTGTAGCTGAACTCTCTACAAGGTGACTTCTTGTAGCTGATCTTTCTACAGGGTGATTTGTTTGTAGCTGAACTCTCTACAAGAAAACTTCTTCTAACTGATCTCTCTACAGGGTAATTTGTTTATAGCTGAACTATATATCTACAAGGTAGTTTCTTCTAGCTGATCTCTCTACAGGGTGATTTGTTTGTAGCTGAATTCTGTATAGGTGATTTGCTTGCAGCTGAGCTCTTTACAGAATGGTTTCTTTGTAGCTGAATTTTCTGCAAGGTAACTTCTTCTAGCCGATGTCTCTACAGGGTCACTAGTTTGGAGCTGAATTCTCTACATGGTGGTTTCTTTGTAACTGAACTCTCTACAAGGCTAGCTGATCTTTCTACAGGGTGATTTGTTTGTAGCTGAACTCTCTACAAGAAAACTTCTTCTAACTGATCTCTGAACAGGGTGAATTGTTTGTAGCTGAACTCTCTATAACATAACTTCTACTAGCTGATGTCTCTACAAGGTCACTAGTTTGTAGCTGAACTCTCTACATGGTGGTTTCTTTGTAAATACTGAACTCTCTACAAAGTGACTTCCTCTAGCTGATCTTTCTACAGGGTGATTAGTTTGTAGCTGAATTTTTTACAGGGTGATTTGTTTACAGCTGAACTCTCTACATGGTGGTTTCTTTGTAGCTGAACTCTCTACAAGGTGACTTCTTCTAGCTGATCTTTCTACAGGGCAATTTGTTTGTGGCTGAATTTTCTACAGGGTGACTTGTTTGCAGCTGAACTCTCTACATGGTGGTTTCTTTGTAGCTGAACTCTCTACAAGGTGACTTCTTCTAGCTGATCTTTCTACAGAGTGATTTGCTTGTAGCTGAACTCTCTACTAGGAAACTTCTTCTAACTGAGCTCTGTACAGAGTGAATTGTTTGTAGCTGAACTATCTACAAGGTAATTACTTCTACATTAATTACTTCAGCAGCAATGATGTAAATTTACTCATTATTTGCACCATGATTTTACAGTTTTATGTGTCAGTGCACATATTATGCTTAAAACACAGCTGATGTAGATACTGTGTTCTGGATACTGTAAAGAAGCTTAAACAATTTAACAAAAACTTTTTTGCTTACTCCAATATAGCACACAGAACAAACACAAATATTGGTTGTCCTAGTATGCCTTACTAACCAAAGTGCTATTATTATTAAGGCAGTCTATGTGTTAGTGCTGAAAAGCTGAGAGCATGAATAAAAGTTACTGGATATAATGTTTGTATAGAATAAATGTATCAAAAGGGTTCCAAAAGTAAAATAAAAAGTTGTGACATAGGCGGGTGCCAGATTTGCTAATAACTTGGCATAAGGAAAGAGCACCAGCACCACAGTTGATTGTTTGCATGTGGTTTTGACAGGAATGTAGCTCAGTGATTCTTCCTACATCAGGGCCTTCAATGCACATGCACTGTAACAAAAGCATGTATTGATTTGCTGCAACGATATTCAAATTGCTATATAGATGATGGGAATTAGATTTTGCTAAAATCCCACATCGATACGTACTTTGGATGCTGAGAAACTATGAGATAAAAGTTGAGGTTTTTAAAGATGTGTGCAAAATGGTATGGTTTGGTAAGAAACAAATTGTGCTACCGTCTATGTAATTCGAACCCAAAACCTCCTGCACGCAAGTCAGGCACTCGACTGCTTGAAAAGTTTGTTTTGTGGTTTTCAATGGATGTATCTGTACTCCATGGTTTTGTACCAATCGTAGAGAATAAACTGAGGTACATGCGAACTCATGATAATAATCTTAATTTGTTGTCTGAATTGATCTTGTCAATATGCAGTTGTGCACAGACACTGGCACGTTAGCAGCATTATGGACAGACAGAATCTCAGCGTTATAATAGCATTACCCATATACCGTACAACAGAAAATTTTGAAAATTTGATTAACTTGACGTATTGGTTTAATTCATCAAATTTAAATTTGCCTAATTCCTATAAGCACCTTAAAATTACATACATGTTTAGATCTACAATTTCTTGATTTTCAACTTGTCAAAGTTGCTGTTGTATACGTACGTACGTAGAAGCAATTTCACCATCCTCTACCCATTTTTCCTTTGGCTGCTGTGTGATAATGGTAGTCACCTGTAGATGTTCATCCTCTGTCAATTCATCTTTGGGTCACAGAAATAAACACATCGTCAGCATTAATCAGCAACTACATAGTTAATATATGGCACACTATATTTAATAGTAGCCTCTAACCAGAGTCTTCTCTTTAAAATAATACTCTGAGAAGAATAAGCTAGTACTTTCACTATGCTGTGAAGTAGCTATGTATGCTATTCCACCTGTTGTCCTGTCACTAATGTGACAACTCATGGTTTTACTTACGTGTATATTCTTGACTGTGATGGATACATGTAGTACTTTATATAGTAGATTGCATCATTCACAACTACTGCCTGCATGACTTACGTACTGTATGTTGATCATACGTACTTATACATACCTTCCATCAGGTAGCTATATATAACATTTAGTAGTGTCTATATAAGGCGTCTAAACTATATGAATAGTTAAACAGTTAAATTTAAATCAAAAATAAACTACATTAACTTTTAAAAACAATATTGAATAAGGATCACTAAAGCAAAAGGGATTGCTGGAATAAAAAATCAACAAGGATCATGAAGTAAACCCACAAATCCCCCATATTCTGATTCATTTGCTAGTGTCATTTTAAAAAAAAAGCTGAAACAAGGATTTGTGGGTCCAATTTGATGTAACCATGATCCTTGTTGATTTACAGTGTACTCCAGCAATCCCTTTTTGTCTTGTGGATTGTGTTGATGATCCTTAAGTGTATATTATGTGACTGGATCTGGGAAAACTGATATTATTGCCTATAACAGCAGATTTTATTTTTCACATGATCACAAAGCTGCATGAATACACTACCAAATTTTGTTGTCAAAATTATCCAGACTTGAATGATCTGAATTTGGTGGCTGATTTTCCCAAGTTGAGTGGCAAGCTGCATGGGCATTCTGGGGCATTGAAGGAGCTCTGGAAAGTCTGCAGAAGGCTGTGTGTGGCTGTACAGCTTTGTGGTTTTGAAAATAGATCTGTGCAATTTTCCTTTCATTTTAGCCAGTTTTAAGCCTACAATTACATCTAATTCATCCCTATGCTTTTGTCATAAATTTTTGAATAACCTCTCACCCTCCCCTCCACCACCCTTATTGGAGCTAATCTGATACAGTCAACATTGAGTTTAAAGCTATCTAATATGACTGGAAATTGAGCTGTTGGCTATTTGTACAGTAGATGATCTGGAAGATAAGAAATTGTTGTAAGGAGGTGAAAATTTGGTAGATGTAGTGGTGAGTTACAACATTCTAATGCTTAGGTTCAGCAATTCTCGATACTTACAAAATGGATGATAACACTGGTTTTCCCAGACACATTCACATAATAATAATTACATTATTTATCTTCATATCAAGACACATGATAGTGTGTCATGCGGCCAACCACAGCCAGGCAGGCAAACGACAGACAAGTGTGTACTTTACAGTAACCAAGAAAATGACATTTTCACGTATCCATAGCTCAATAGTGCCTAATTGAAAATTACCACTTTTGCTGTGGAAACTTCCTCGGGGTGGGGCACCTCCTGTTTCAAATTTGAGCTGAACCCGTCCAGCCATCACTGGGATATGCGCCTTCAAAGTTCATCTTGGATTTTTCGTATTTTTCTTCATTTTCTGCTTCTTCTTTTTGCTCCACTTATAAAAATCAATATAACTTGCACATGCTTTAGTCGATTTTCTTCAAATTTGGAGGGCCGTAAGAACATAATACAACACATTGATAGTTTTAATTTTGCACATATCAGGTAAAAAACAAAGGAGTCATGTGCGATTTTTGAAAAATGCAATAGCGATAATTTTCATAGTCACAGGGTAAATCATTTAAAGGAATGACTTGAAAATTGGTCTGTACATGGAGAAACCATCGTAGTGCAAACTTTTATGGTTTGAAAGAAACCGCACTAACAGTCATAAAGTTATAACAAAAATGTCAACCATACATACACCAGTAACAAGTAGGGCTGGGCGGTATTGAAATTTTACTATCACAATATATCATGGGGAAAATATCACGATACCTGTCTAGCCCTAATTATCATACCCACGATACCTGCCTAGCCCACGATACCTGCCTAGCCCACGATACCTGCCTGCCTAGCCCACGATACCTGCCTAGCCCTAATTATCATGATACCTGCCTAGCCCTGATACCTGCCTAGCCCTAATTATCATGATAATTTTTTAATGTTTTGACAGGTGCTCTACTATCAAACTGATACCTGCCTACACTAGTGGCATAAACTGTAACAGCATGAATGGACGTACAATATAATTATCTCATTGCACTATGAGATACAGACATCAGAGATAGACTTTAATTTCTGTAAACACCATAATTGTTATAATACATGTATCATACACTAAATGAACATTGTGTTTTGATAAAAACGCTTACAAAATCCCTTGAAAAGGTAGTTAAAAAACAGTTATAATGACATGGAGATACATGCATGAACTGTTTCTTGACAGAAAGGTGAGCTGGTGTATCTTTTCAGGCTTTAAACAACTTCTTAAATTGGAATTAATATATCCAGCAGTACTGAAAACTCGTTCCGATGCTATACTTGTAGCACAAATGCACAAATATTTTCTGGCTAACTTGCTTAATAAAGGAAACTGCAAATCTTCTTTCTTCCACCAATCCAGTGGAGACTGATCAGTGTTAGCCACTGGCATCTGCATGTAAATATCAAATTTATTGTTAACCTTTTCAGCTATAGTAGTTTTGACTGACACTGCATGTTCTGGTTCATCATCTAAAATTCTGCTGAGGGCTGATTGCTTGCAAGGAGACTCCATTAAAGTTATTGTCACTTCCTGACTAGTTTCTCCTTCATCAAGTTCCATGAGCTCTCTTTTCAATGCAGCAATTATAATTTGCCTAACATCTTCAGACAATCTCTTCTTGAAATGTGGATCAACCAAGCAACATCTAGATAACAGCTTATCTATTTCTGGCTCACTGTATCTCTGAAGTAAGTCAGACTTGATCCTGGACTTCTAGCCAGGTCTGTATCCTCACTATTGAGTAGGCACCGGCCTATTATGCCCAAAATTTTACCTATTATGCTTTTGAGCATTGCTCAAAAATTAGGCCTATTATGCTCAAAATTATGCTTTCAAAATCAACATTATGCTCTAGAACTGACTGTTTTATTAGAGTATATCAGCCTTTCCTGACTGCTGTATTAGAGTAAGTGACTGCTCTATTAGAGTATCTCGATCTTATTTCTGCAAAGTGTGAATAACCAACAAAGAAATGGTTTAATAAGTTATATTACATGTTTTTAAATATGAAATGCACTAATAATACTATTGGCAGTGAATATTTGCTTTCTTTCAGGCGAGCGTATTGCGCATTTTAATTAAATTTTCAAACATCGTCCCTATTATGCTGGCATTATGCTTGATGCTTTTGGTCACCTATTATGCTTTAAATTATGCTGGCATAATCGGCCGGTGCCTACTATTGAGTGCTAATATTTTATTACAAATGCTCTGAACTAATGGCTTCACTGCTGAAACACTCACCCTCTTCTCTGCAGCAAGTACATCTGTCAGTTTTTTCAATGGTTTCAGCACAGAAATCATTGAATTAATGACGTTGAAGTCTAGAGATGATAGTAAATTGACAGATTTTTGATCAGTTGCTAACACAACACAAATGGGTCTCTGTTGCTCAGAAATCCGAGCAATCATGTCTAGTGCATAAACAAATGCTAGAACTGAGCATTCGAATGTTCATATGAAAAACTGTGAATTATTGGAATGTTTCTAATATTTTAAACCCACAATTAAAATTTTTAATATATTGAATCTAAGGAGTAAGACCTATTGTTGTGAGGATTCTATGCATTTACTTGTTGAAATACTCTTTGATATAGACAGTATAGTGAGTGTAAACAGCAGCAAAGTAGTAGTTTTATCACTGTAATCAACCTCACACCTGGCGTGCTAGCCATCGTGTGTAGCATTTTTGGCTTCGCATGCACCTGACTGTAGAGAACAGGCTGTTATCTAAGTGTAAACAATAGCGAAGTATATGTTGACAAGTTGACATCTGGCGCTGTACCATTTTCAGCTGCATGTGACCTAATTATATAAATTGGGTACCCACCAACAGGATTCGAATCTTATGATTTTATATTCGAATATTCCCAAATGAACGGACATTCGAATTTCACAGTAATCGTTTATGCACTAATCATGTCATACGTAAGTTGAGCCCCGTCTTTTTGTACAATCTGTCTTCAATTTATGAGCTGGTAGGTCATTTTCTGCTTGAGATTTTGCTAGATCACAAGTTTTTTCCAACTTTGTGAAAACTTTGTAATAACTTGATGACACGCTTGTAGAACTTCTTCAATGGAGTAGTCTCAGAGGCCTTTAGATATGGCTAAGTCCAAATTGTGGCCAAAGCAGCTTAGCTTGTCCACCTCAACAGCCTACATGCTAACTTGATATTCGAGCCACTGTTGGTTGTTATGGCAACTTGTTTCTCTGCATCAAGACCCCATCCATCAAGAATCTCCAGCAACGACTCTTTTAAATTCTCTCCTGTGTGATCCTCTACTACATGACGAGTACACAAACAAGCACTTCATAATTGCCACTCTGGTGTTATGTAGTGGACTGTGTAGCTTAGAGATGGATCCTTAGCACATGATGTCCAGAGATCAGTAGTTGCTGAGAAGAAGCTGACTTCAGTACTAGAAAATGTGCGTTAAGTTTATCATAAGTTTCACTAAATAATGTAGGTATAGCAGTGCGACTGAAGTAGGCAGCTCATACCTAGGAGCAAAAGCTTTCAGCATACATTTAAATCTGGGCTTTTCAATAGCATATTCAGGCTGAGAATCTTTTGCAAGCCAATACATCACACTTTTAGTCAACCTTACACGTTCCCTAGAATTGGTTACTAGTTTCTGTCCCCTCAATAAAGCTTTTTTGATTAATGGTTGGTCTGAATTTTGTTGGACACTACTCTGTTTTTTCGATTGTGATGATTTCTGAAGGTCAGCATACAAATCAGGGTGTTTGGTTTTAAGATGAGAATATAAATTGCTAGTGTTACCTAGCTTCGCACATACCTCCACAAAACATTCTCTGCAAACAGGCTTGTCCACTTCCACAATCCTCCCGTCTATTTGTCTTAACCCAAAATGGCGCCAAATGTCTGACTTTGAGTTATTTTTTGCAACTAAAGTACACGAATTGACAGTATTACTCACAGACGTTATAAAGTTGATGACAGCTCCACTTGATACGTACATGGTCGATAGAGGTGTGACAAAACGAGGTACAGATCAACAGTGCGCATGCGTCATGTGCAATATAATTAGAACATACGCTTACAATCATTATGGGTGTGCGTGATACATAATCAGTGTGGTGTGTGCATGTGCAAGTTCTCAGTCTATTCCACATCTCCCCTTCTCAAGTATATCGGCGGGGATGCCTAACAGCTGTGCCAGTCATGGAGCGAGTCCTGATTGGAGACCTTGGTGCTTCAAGATGAGGTTCAGCCGCAGGGAGGGCTTCTGGAGAGACAGTGTGCGAAACTGGCGAGTCAAATCTGAAATGTTCATTGCTGTTGTCTTGACAGATCTTAAGCCTGGGTGCTAGATGATGCCGGTTTCTCCGTTTTCTCCCAGTAGCCGTTTCGACGACATATGATCTAGGCGCATTAGCCTTTGCAATTACTTTTCCTGGTTCTTGGTGCTTCCCTGTCCTCACCCACACTGGAGTACTTGGGGGCAGTTCCGGCAATGGCCTGGTACGATGCCTTCGATTGAACTGAACTTGCTGTTTGGACTTGTGGGCACTATCAGCTTGTCGAAAAGCTGCCAGGTAAGGCCAATCTGGTGATAGCTGATCATCCGTTTGTGGTAGGCTTGTGGCAATCTTACGACCAAATAGTAACTCTGCCGGGCTGATTGAGCACCATGGAAGTGGTGTGGCACGATAGCTAAGTAAGGCTAGATGTGGATCAGAATTGTCGGTCAAAAGAGCTTTGACCGTCTTCACAGTCCGTTCAGCTAGCCCATTGCTTTGGGGGTATCGAGGGCTGCTGGTAACTTGCTGAAAATGATACTGGGAGGAAAAGTCCTTGAAAGCTGTTGAGCTGAACTGGGGACCATTGTCAGAAAACAGTACTGATGGAACTCCGTGCCTCGCAAAGATAGCTTTGAGTACTTTGACTACACTAGCTGAGGTAGTTGACTGCAGCTGACATACCTCCGGATACCTGGAGAAGTAGTCTACGACAATGAGGTAGTGACTGCTGTTGAGCTCAAAGATATCTGCAGCTACTCTGTCCCATGGACGACTTGGCAGTGTTGAAGAAATGAGGGGCTCCTTAGGCGGCACATATCTCTTCTGACAATGGGAGCAGTGCTTCACATAGGTTTCCACTGCGTGACTGACACCTGGCCACCAAACCGAAGTCACTACGCGGGCATGGCACCTTTGGATGCCTTGGTGGCCTTGATGGATTTTGGCTAAAGTCTCATTGCGTAGCGTAGATGGGATAACAATGCGGCTACCGTAAAGTAGGAGGTTGTCGTATAAGCTAAGTTGTCCTCGTACAACCCAATATGGTCTAAGGTTCTCTGGAATTTGGAGCCTGTGGGGCCACCCTGACTGGCAGTAAGTAATCACTTTACTTACAATTGAATCATTGGCTTGTCCTTGGCGATAGGTGTTTAGGCGTGGTTCACTGGCTGGCAAATGGTGTGTCACTGCTTGTATGAAGTACTCAGCTTCAGCTTGTTGGGCCAGGGTACGCTCATCAGAAGGAGTTTGCAGTGGTGACCTGGATAACATATCAGCAGTATAAAGATATTTACCAGGCACATGAACAACATCATAGTCAAACCTCATTAATTTGAGACGGAATCTTAGCACCCGTGGTGGCAGATCATCCAGTTGTTTGTAGGAGAGTATTGGGACCAATGGTTTATGGTCTGTTTCCAGGATGACATGTTTCCCAAGTATGTAGCAACTGAATTTCTCACAAGCCCAGGTAAGTGCCAGGGCCTCCTTTTCTATTTGCGCATAATGCGACTCTGTGTCAGACATCGCGCGTGATGCATATGCAACTGGGTGCCATTTTGAATTGCTTGATTGAAGCAGGACAGCCCCAAGGCCGTATGAGGAGGCATCTGCAGAGATCTTGGTGGGCGCCATAGGATTATAAAAGGTGAGGATTGTTGGAGTTGTCAGATCGGATATCAAGTGTCTGAAGGACGTTTCTTGTTCAGGTCCCCACAGCCATGCCGTCTTGGTACTTAAAAGTTTCCGTAATGGGGCAGAAGTTTCTGCAACATTTGGGGAAAACTTCCCTAACTGATTTACTACCCCCATGAACCTCCGAAGCTCTTTAACGTTTGAAGGAGGTGACATCTGTTTTATGGCTAGTAATTTCTGTGGGTCAGCAGATATGCCTTTCTCATTAATGACGTGACCAAGGAAGGTAATAGAACTTTTCGTAAATTCACACTTACTAGGATTCAAGGTGAGCCCAGCAGAACGGATCTTCGCTAAGACCAGTTTCAGTCGAGAGTCATGCTCTTCTGTGTCTTTGCCGTACACTAAAATGTCATCTAGATGACAGAGTACTCCTGGCAACCCTTCTAGGATGGTGCTCATCTGTTTCTGGAACACTTCTGGGGCACTGGAAATTCCGAAAGGAAGTTTGTTAAACCAGTAGCGCCCGAACGGTGTTATGAAGGTTGTGAAATGTCTGCAGCTGGGTGTCAGGGGTATCTGCCAAAACCCACTGTTGGCATCCAGTTTTGAGAAGATTCTTGCTCCTGCAAGTTGTGCAAGGGTGTCATCGACATGGGGCATTGGGTGGGTCTCACGGAGTACATTTTCGTTTAGTGGCTTCATGTCGACACAAATGCGTACGTTACCAGATTTCTTCTGGACCACCACCATTCCAGCACACCAGTCAGTAGGCTGGCTGACTTTGCTAATAACTCCTGTGGCTTCCATTTGTTTGAGCTCATGCTCCACTTTATCTCTTAATGGGATGGGAATTCGTCGCGCAGTGCTGAGGGCATATGGCTTTGCCTCAGCCTTGAGTTTTATCGCATATTCCATCTTCAGTGTGCCCAACCCTTGAAATAAGTCAGGAAATTCTGAAGGGATGGTAGAAGTGGAGCTCAGATCATCCACTCTTGATAGAATGTTTAGAGCTAGTATAGCTGGTAGTCCAAGTAGGTTCTGGTTAAGTGAATCGATAACATAAACGTGGTGACGTAAACTGCGTTGTTTGTATACCAGGTGAACTGTGATGCGACCAAGTACATTCAGTGGTTGCTTATTGGGGCCACAGAGTACCTTGCTCGGGCGTTGTAATTTAGGGTGACCAATGGCCTTGTACACATCCTTGGATATGGCTGTTACCTCGGCACCTGTATCGATTTTGAATACCACTTCTTTGCCATTAACTTTAACACGAATGTGCCAGGTTGTGGTTGTTGCAGACTGGTCGGAGACTGCATCTAGAAAGTGAGAATCTGATGTCTCAGATGAGTCATCTGGGAGGTTCTCCTCTGATACTGTAGCCACTGTCTTGGAAAAACAGTATTTGCCAAAATGGCCACGACGCTGGCATTTATAGCAGGTGATGTCCTTGGCTGGGCACTGGTTCTTCTGGTGAGTCTTGCCGCACCGTGAGCAATTCGGCAGTGAGCTTCTGTTGGCTTGCCGGCCTAAAGGTCTTTTCCCCACATAATTGAGTGATGAATTCTCTCCTCTTTTAAGGATGGTCTGCTGCTCTCTGACCGCATCTCTCTGTCGAATCAATTTCTTTGCTTTGTCCAATGTCAAGTTTTCATCAGTTTGGAGTCTCTCCGATAAAGCCACATCACGAATTCCCACTACCAATCTGTCTCTGATCATCTCATTCCTCATCTCGGCATACTGACAATCTTCAGAGAGCTGGTACAAGCTGGCAATAAAATGTTCTACAGTTTCGCCTTCCTCCTGCTCACGCCTGTTGAAGCGTGCCCGCTCAAAAATAACATTCTTACGGACTTTAAAATGGCCGTCAAATTTAGTCATCACCTCAGAATATTTCTTCCTGTCGTCATCTGTAATGTTGGTGGAAGTTAAAATATCGTCGGCTTCCTCCCCCAAGCAATAAAGGAGCGTGCTAACTTGCCGAACATCATCCTCATTGGATAGACCTGACGCCACGCGGAACTGTTCGAAACGGCGTCGCCACTTGGGCCATTGGTCAGGTTCGTCAAAACAAAATGTAGGAGGAGGTTGAAGCGATACGTTGTAGCTAGTAGCTGCCATATCCCACTTTTGACACCATGTGACAAAACGAGGTACAGATCAACAGTGCGCATGCGTCATGTGCAATATAATTAGAACATACGCTTACAATCATTATGGGTGTGCGTGATACATAATCAGTGTGGTGTGTGCATGTGCAAGTTCTCAGTCTATTCCACAAGAGGTACTACTATTACCAGGGTCATCTAAGTCTTCTTCTTCATCTTCATGTTCTTCCTCATTTTCTTTTTCAAACTCATTATCCGCATCAGAACATGACGACGATAACCGCTCATCTGAATAGCTGCCTCCATCATCTACTGCTGACAAATAACTTGTTACAATGGCAGTGGTGTGACATGGTCCCACCATGTTTTAGTATTGTTTTATGGTGGGTTACTACGGGTATACAGACGGTATAGATCTAATACCATGGTAATTATGATAGCGTGATGATATCGTTACCAATAATTTTTCACGATACTGGTATTGTGTCAATGTAATATCACGGTTTTGCGATATAACTGAGATACCACCCACCCCTAGTAAAAAGCACACGACTGAGTCTTGCTGATAAAAGGTATTACTTGGCATGCCTACCAGGCAAACTAGTCAGTGGAATCATCTGACAATAGGCTGAATTACTTGATGACTTGATTGTAGCTGAACGTTCTAATAGGGTGAATGCGCTATTAGAATATCTCGATTGCACACTGTTACACCTAGTTGATTTTCATAGTGTAACCTTCCCTGTAAATTTTAATGTAAAGTAAGTGTCTTTGTAAGTTGTCTACATGTACTGTAGTTAAGTAATTAACCAGTACTGTAAGTATTTAGTTTGAGCAGTTGGCACATGTTTCCATCTGATCCTCAACACCACATATAGTTATTTTAATTCTGTAATGTTGCATCTGGTATTGTAAGCAATAAATAAATAAATACCTGTAAATAAAATAAACTCAATCTGATTCCTTATAAACCACTGAAAGGTCACCCTGTAAAGTTCAGCTATGGCACAAGTCACCCCATAAAGAGATCATCAAGTCACCATGTAGAGAGTTCAGCACCAAACAAGTCAAATCAAATTACCATGTAGAGAGTTCAGCTAACAACAAGTCACCCAATAGAGAGTTCAACTACAATCAAGTCACGTGGTAGAGAGTTCAGCTACAATCAAGTCACCCTGTAGAGATTTCAGCAATAGATGTACTGTATAGTTCAGCTACTGTATGTTAGAAGTCACCCCATAGAGAGCTACAATCCAGTCATCCTGTAGAAAGTTCAGCTATAACAAATCATTCTGTGGACAGTTCAGTTACAAACATGTCACCCTGTATAGAGAGTTTAGCCACAAACAATCACCTTGTGGAGAGATCAGCCACAAAACAACGCAACTGTAGAGCTCAACTACAAAAATCATCCAGAACAGTATTCAGCTACAAGCAAATCACCTTGTGGGGAGAGTTCAGCCACAAACAGGTCACCCTGTAGAGAGTTCAGCTACAAACAAATCACCACTGTGGAGAGATCTGTTACAAAGAAGTCACCCTGTGCAAAGTTCAGCCACAAACAAGTCACCTGTAGAGTTCAACTACAAAACGTCACCCAGTTCATGTTACCAAATAGAGTTCAGCTACAAACAAGTCATTCTGTGGAGAGTTCAGCCACACACAATCACTTGTAAAGTTCAGTTAAAGAAGTCATCCAGTAGAGCGTTCAGCAACAGCCAAGTCACGCTGTAGAGAATTTAGCAGCAGACAAATCACCCTGTGGAGAGTTCAGCCACAACAAGTCACCCTGTGGAGAGATCAGCTACAAAGTAGAGAATTCTACAAGGAATGTGGAGAGACCAGCTACAAAAATCACTTCGTAGAGAGTTCAGCTGCAAACAAGTCACCCTGTAGAGATTTCAGCTACAAACACATCACACTGTAGATAGTTCAGCTATAAATGAATCACCCTGTGGAGAGATCAACTACAAGGAAGTCGCCCTGTGCAGAGTTCAGCCACAAACAAGTCATCTGGTAGAAAATTCAGCTACATACAAGTCACCCTATAAAGATTTCAGTTGCAAACAAATCCCGCTTTGTAGAATTAATTAGTGAACAAGTCACCCTGTAGAGAGTTCAGCTACAAACAGTCACCCTGTAGAGATTTCAGCTACTGTATAAACAACCTCCTGTGGAAAGTTCAGCTACAAAGAAGTCATCTTGTAGATAGTTCAGCTACTGTACAAGTCATCCTGTAGAGAATCCAGCTATGTAGAGTGGAAGTCACTTTGTAGAGAGTTCAGCTGCAAACAAGTTACCTTGTAGAGATCTCTGCTACAAGCCAGCCTGTAGGATAGAGGATATGTGTGATAATATTAATTTTGTTATTGTAAAAAATCATCATTCTAAAAATACATCCACAGAATTCAGCACTAGATCACTTCCTCCTTTCTGCTGTAAAGAAACGGACAAGTAAAAGAAGCTCCAAAGCTGGCCACAGGCTGGCTTTGGAGTATACAATTACAAAAAGAAGTGATATCTAGCTATACCAAAATAGCCAAGCTGTGAAAAAGGATGCGGCCCCCCAAAAAGCCAGGGTAAAAATGATGTGAAATCAAAGGTGGTGGTCAAAAAATGGCTGTGATGGTGGCAAAAATTTTAGTATCGACAATTCAGGTGAATTTGGTGTCGAATCCTAGTGAACCTTGGAGAAGGAAACACAATTCACCAGAATTATTACAAATTTTTTATCCTCAACTTATATACCATCATAGCCATTTCTTGGCAGCCACCTTGGATTTCACATTTTTTCACCCTGGTTTTTTCTGGCCACACCCTTTTTTCACAGCTTGGCTGTTTTGGTATAGACCAATATTGTTTACTGTACATGTTTCATTGACAATAGACAGGATTATAAGTTTTGTAAGAGTCACAAAGTACTGAACTGTGAAGTGGCTATTACACGTGAACTTACAAAACATACATAAACATAATACACATGTACACTAAAATCACCTCCAACTGTAAACATCATTGAGTTAAATATTGGTCCAAAACCAGCATTATTTAAACCAATAACAGAGAAAGTATAGTTATTAGGTTCTACGTCAGAGATTTCGTAATCAGTGTCTGATAATCTATCCAATTCATAACGTGGTATATCAAATTCTTCAAAATCAGATGGAATTACACGAAAAGAATGTGACACTGGTCCACAAACTGGGTCACCAGTAGCAGGTGAAAAACTTACAAAGAAATATGAACAATCTCTTCTAGCATAAAAGTCACTAACAGATGAAGGTGGACCTGTGTATAATACAGTAGGTAAAGTATGCTTCAACACATTCAGGAGTACACTATATGTGTACATAAAAATGTGTATTCACAGAACATACCGACACACATGGTAGTATTACGTGTGGCCAACAAAGATAGTGCACTAAGAAAATACATGGTTTTTCACACTAACAAAGCTCCATGTTCTATGCTGCAAACACCTTTGGCACCCCACATATTTATCAAGTTTGAGTAAAATTCCTATGCAGTATGGATTTATATTATTTTGTTTCTTTCCCCAGAGTAAGTGTATGTATCAAGCTGTATGAAAAATCTGCAAATTCATGCCTACATTGCCTTGAAAATTGGCATATGTACATAAAGCAAAGATGTATTAATACAAGTGCAAGAAGCGTGTATTTTACGTACTGTGATATGCCAAAAGGCACGTGTCAGGCTGAAGTGATGTCAAACTGTATAAAATTAAGCTAGTAGCCTTAGCATTTGTCGAGTTATGCTTGTCCGAAAGCATCAGGCAGGCAGGCAGTTAGTCAGTAGAAAATTCTGCTAACCAAAAAATAAAATTCCGTAGCAACATATCTGAAGCACTTTTGGCCTTCTGAAGACATTTTTGGATTTGTTTATACATCACCGATACTGCCAAGGCATCATGAAGGTATTGTGAGGTGGTGATATGTTTTGCCAGAAAAGTCCAAACCTCCATGATCCCTAATAATTATACAGTAATGATCGTACTGTATGATAAAAGGACTGAATTTTGGTCGCGCATTGTGTAAACTGCTAATGGGCATAACCTGAAGATTAATCTGTGTGTATCAATGCAGCTCAAATCTTTTGCATAAAAATTGCAGAGAAAACTGATAAAATAACATCGAGAAAACTACCCATTGCAACATCACAGGGTTGAAATATTCTAATAGAACAGTCACCAAGAATAAAAGAGAGACCTCCATATCTAACTCTTTAAACTCTTCACATTTGAACCACTGTTGTCAGCTGTGCAGTAGGGATGTGTTGATATTGCCAGCAAATATTTGAAAAATATGTTGGCAAAAGAAATTAGCAAAATGCTGACAAAATTGGTGGAAGTTGGAAAAGCAGGTGCTCAGGAACAGCAACTTTGCACATTTTGCATGAGATACTCTAATAGAACAGTCACACATAGTATCAGAACAACATTATGCTCATAGGAAGGGTAACTAGAGATCGAGACACTAATAGTGCAGTCACTATGTTACAAAATATTCTAATAGAGCAGTCACGTGTACTTTTGAGCTATTTAGATTCTGAAATACTCAGCAATACACAAAATTGTGACAGGCAAAGTATTGAACAAAATAGGTAAGGAAAAGAATCAAAAAACAGGTGAAGAGAGCAAAATATGACTGTTCAAAAATTCTACCTTGCACATTGATTGACTATTGCAATTTTTTTAAATACAAAGAATTTCGCGTCATAATAAGCATATTACATAATGTACAGAATTTTCTTTTCTATGCACATCGCTTTGTTAACAATGTTACTACCCAAATTGCAAGATGTTAGCTGTATGTATGCACACACTATTCTAAATCTTTAGTTGGTTTGCCTACACCTGTCACATTAAGATATTTTGCCTTCAATACTTTCAGCAAGTGCAGCTGTTCATAGATAGGGTAGTGCTATTTTAGCCAATGATGAAAACCTGACCATTCAGAATTGAAAGAGACTTGTTCTATTAATGATACTATCACAGCTAGTAAACTTGTTGCAAATTAAACATCCACTTGCTGTGACTTGGTTGTGTAGCTTAAAACACGATAGATGTAAACAAGTTACTGTATGTATAACCGATGTCATACTCTTAATGATGTCATGGTCATTTAATTTACAAGTAGAAGAAAAAACTAGAATTTGTAGTTGGATTAGGGATCAAAAAGTAGTGAAACTAGGGAATAGCTAAGTAGCAAAAAAGGTGTGAAACAAGAGAGCTTGCCTATATGTACCTACAGATATACTCCAGTTGAAAAATCCATGAGTACTTTGTACTTGTTTGTAGACTTTTTTTATAAATAATTATTATGACTGGTGAACCCACACATACCACATCTGAAATGGCCCAAGCTATATATATTAATTATCGTCTGAAAAGTGAAGTATCCATTACGTTTCGTTGTCAGCTATGTTCAACCTGTTACACAGCATTTTGAATCAATAACTGTTTGAAAAGCACCTCTGCAATCCCCAAATACCGAAAGAAATGGTGCTGCTTGCCCCAGTTATATCGATTATTGTCCGGCTGAAAAGTGAAGTATTCATTATGCTTCGTTGTTGGCTATGTTCAACCTGTTACACAGCAGTACGAATCAAGAACTGTTTGAAAAGCACCTCTGCTAACAAATAATAATTTTATAGCCACTATGAAAAATACAGACAATTTCTGTTATGAAGGGAAGCCATCATGTGCCACCACCAGATCAACATTTTTTGCTGTCAGCAAAGATGAATGGGACACAAAGGAGGACACTGGTAAGTCCATGAAGAATGCATTGTACGTACAGCGGTATTCCCAAAGGCACCTCTCGGGCTGAAGCGATGTCAAACAGTGAAAAAATCAAGCCTGTAGTCCTAGCTGTTATTGAGTTACGCTTGTATGAAGGAATCAGTCAGTCAGTTACCCAGTCATTCAGTAAAATTCCATTAAATAACTTTTTAAAAAATTCTGTAGCAACTTGTTGAAAGCATTTTGGGTCGATCTGAAAGCTTGTTTGGGCTTAGTTTTACCTAACCAATACTGTCTCATCATCGTCAGGAGAAATTGAGGCTGGTTTTTGGGTGATATTATTTTGTGGGCCATGCCTATTCCTTTGTGGTCCCTACTATACAGTACTAATGTACTGTATGATATGTATGTACATATGTACATACATATTAGCATTAACATTATTGCAGCCATTTATAAGTTACCATCTTCGATTTAACAACATTTATCTCCTGGGAATATGAAGTTTTTACACCCATTTTTGCAGCTGGGCTGTTTTGTATCAACATTATTATTCTTTTGTAAATCACGTATTCTTAATGCAGGTTCTACTGTATGTACGCATACATATGATAAGTAGATGGTAAATGTTATGTAGCTAATTTCAACATTTAAATCTGAGTACTCTGCACACTCACATACCTTTTACATCTATAGACACTTCACTCATTACTTTAGGAGTAGCTTGAGGACCACAGATGTATGATGTACTTGTATGAATGTTAGTGACTATGAGATCAGTGATTAGAGATGTTGCATTATTTTGTACTAGTGTGTGATGAGGTGTACCAGCAGGTATTGGAATATTATTAGCGTATCTCCACTCATTTGATAAAACAGAGATCATTTCATCAATAATTTCACATGAGAAAGTTGCAGTCCCACCACTGCACACTTTGCCTGGTCCAGTGGCAGTCTGCCTAAATATGAACTCTAAAATGGAATAGCAAAATGCACATCATTATGCACATACGTAAAATGCAACAATACAGGAAATGCAACAATACAGGAAATGCAACAATACAGGAAATGCAACAATACAGGAAATGCAACAATACAAGAAATGCAACAATACAGGAAATGCAACAATACAGGAAATGCAACAATACAGGAAATGCAACAATACAGGAAATGCAACAATACAGGAAATGCAACAATACAAGAAATGCAACATAATGCAACATGTTTGTTTAATGCAGGCTCTACACATGTATTATCAGTAGTACTGTTATATTAAGGATCACCCTTAAGATGATGAGCGCCACCCAAAATGCTGCCTTAGAGTATCTTATGCTACAAAAGAATTAATCACTTTTATTAAATAATACTAGCCCACCCAACATCAAATATAGCATTAAGAACAAGAAAAACATATGGCTATAGTCTGTTTGTGATCACCTGAGCCCTCGTTCCTTGTTAATAATTTTAGTACAAGGGCCAGCTGCTCAGTGCATCTGGTACATACATAATTATTATAAGTGACTGCCACAAAAACTGGAGGATCAGTTTTTAATTATTGTTCAGTGGCTATGAGGGCTCAAGTGGTAGTTGTAAACCAAACATATCAACAAAAGTACATTACTTTTTGTGTGTGTTTGTACAAGCTCTACTGGCAGTTAGGCAATCTCCCCCACAGATAATATTACATATGCTATGAACTCTTGCTATTGTTGACCTGAATGACCTGCTGACCCAGATAGCAATCCGGATCTGGCCCAGATTAAATAAATAGAGGTGTGCATGGAGAGAGTCGCATATCACTAGAACTTCCTAAAAGAAATAGCACAGGAAGGGAGGGGGAATCAGCGACTGAGCCTGGATCTGCTATGCTTTATACGGTTGAATTTAAACAAGCAACCGAATGAATGAACACCTATACCGATACGTGTAAATTAGTACACTATAAAGTCACCTGCAAAGGACACCATCACACTAGCAGACTCTCCTACACCAATATTATTTCTACCAGCCACAGTGACAGTGTAAATACTATCGGATGTTAATCCAGTAAAATTGTAGGAGGTGTCAGTTATTCTCATCATCATTACTCCACTAGATGGTGATATTCTCACATCATATGACAATGGTCCACCACATACTAGGTCATTAGTAACAGGATCCCATGATGCAGTAAAATTCAAGGAACCTTTAATGACTGTGATTTCACCAACAGGGGATGGTGGTGTGCCTATATACAGTATTTGAAAGAAAAGCATCACAATAAAATATGCGTACACACACATACAATATGCTACGTACTTTGCATATACAGAATGATTTCTCATCACAAATTTATGAAATTTTCATAGCTTAGTTTTGTTCAGTTGAGTTATGCATAAAACAATGCAATTTATCTCCTGAGTACTCGTCTTTCAACAAGATAGATTTTCACTAGCTATATATGTAGCACTAATTACATTCCAATTTGCTATATCTACACATTGTCTATACCGAAACAAGCATGCTTAAGTTTTCTAAAATCCATGGATGTTGCTACGTCAGATGATTTCAAATCCCTGCCAGGGTTTTTGACAAGTATTTTGACTCTGAGCCAAACTGGCCTAACCCAGACACTTACTGTTCCACCAGTAGTATACCACTGGGTTAATCAGCTTATGTTTGATGTATATTAGTCACAAAGGTGAACTAGTGCTGAGAAAATTGGAGCAGAAGCCATGAGCTGTGTGGGTCATTTTGCGTTCACACTGGGCCAATGGAGCGCCATATTGTCTTATCAAATACCCTGATCCCTGCTATTGCTGGTGTGACATGACAATACTGTACAGCACAACTATTTCTTAAATTACATTCTTTTCTTTTCTTCTACTGTACATTATCATGCACTAAATCAAATATCAACACCTGCACAAACTCTGTGCGCTAGTGGCAGTTGCCCTTTTCATGCAGTACATGCAATGTGATCATTAAAATGAAATGAATTTATACAGAAAGTATTTAAGGTACGTGGTAATATTCCAAGTATATGGCTTTGATTATTTTACTGTTCAGTGTCACTTTGTCCCTAGACATTCCTTTTCACCAACCACAGTATGTATAATGCATGCATCATGGGCTTACCTTTGTCCTCCTTTGTGTCTTTTCACTGACAATGCAAGGTGTCAAATCACGGTAGCATGATACGGCTTCCAGCTGTAACTGTGGTAGTGGTTATTGCCTATATATTCCGTAGTGATTGCAGAGATATTTCTTGCACTGCTCTTTATTTCTATTGCTCTGCAGTGGGCAGAGCATAGCTGAAGGTGAAGTGTAATAGCAACTCTACTTCTCACAGTATTGATTATTTGGGGCACGCATTCAGATGCAAAGTTAATTTTATGACACGTCTGGTGCCATTCTTTCTTTTGATGCAGTAGCTATGTTTGGTACATTAGTCATAACTAAAGTAAACAAACAAGTAGAAGGAAAATTAGGAATTGTAAGCTGGATTAGGGATCAAAAAATATATATAGTGAACAAGGAAATAGCAAAAAAGTTATGAAACTGTCTATACCTGCAGATATACTAAATGTTTGTACATTATATACAAATTTCAGCTTTCCATTGGTAGCTAGCATTACAATTACCATATTATTACTGACAATTCACAGAAACAAATATGTTTTTAACATGTAAACATGGCTCATATGGAAGAATTCAATACAAAAAAATGACAGACTGCTTTATTAGAGTGTTTGAAAATCTTTCAGTCATATAACAGAGATAGCCATACTGAGAGATGATTGATGTATACAAACATCTTTAGTTGTTGATCAGTTGCCTATCTAACCAATGAAATCCCTACAAGTGCAAATTATATTCATATGGCAATATGCAACAGTAAGCCTTTTCTATGTCTCAATAATTTTCTTTAACATGATTCATTATTGAAGGGAATTCATTAGCTCATACAGTGCACATAATAATTGTCTTCAAGGCAAACCCTTCAATTTTTCTTCAAGTGATCATGATCACTGTTTACTGTAAACAATTTAAATCCAAACCTGGCCGACTGCTTTATTAGAGAACTTCAAAATAATTGTTATTGTATATCAGAAACAATTGTACTTAAAGTCAGTTGCTCTGTATTGCCTTCTTTGGTGGTCAGCTACTTACTTATTCAGGTAATGAAATCCTTACAACTGTTAAGTATATTCATACCACTCAATGAGACAGGTATGATATATTTGGTTTCATTATTAAAGCAAATTCATTGGTCCACATGATGTATATAGCACTTTACAAAGTGTCTATACACACAAACATTCTGAATGTGTTATGTATATCAATGAAATCCATGAAGACTGTGTTTACATACTCTAATAGAACATTCACTGATGTCACAAAATTGTTTCCATATGTGCCCCAGCACAAAATCACTACGTCATGGGAACATGAATGGCAGCCATATAACTGAAGAGTATGCATACATTAATAATGTAGGGTTTTATGCAAACACACTAAACACATCTACGTACATCCAGTGCTAAAAAAATATCCATGCTGTATGGAAATGTTGTGGTTAATTTTAATCATAGAGTACACACATACGTATATATGTCCATACATACCTTCTGCGTTTATATACACTCTGCTGACTAGTTCAGGTTTGGCAGCAAGGCTACAAACGTATACTGCCCTCTCATTAATATCAGTGACTATGAGGTCAGAGACAAGAGATGTAGCAGTATCTAATACCAGTGTGTGATGAGGAGTATTAAAATTAATCACAATATCATTGGGAAATCTCCACTGATTTGGTTGAATCACTCCTCCCGCATTAACAATTTCACATGAGAATGTAGCATTTCCACCTTTGCACACACTACCTGGTCCAGTTGCCATCTGAGCAAATGTGAAATCTGTGCAAAAACACAGTCTGCAGTGTACGACAAAACTGACATGTGTATTATACAGACATGATAATATCATGATTTTACTTTTTATCATATATATATACCCTGTATCAAAAAGTATTATATAGCTACAGCTGAAACAACTTGATGTGGTGTTTTACTTCTAAAATTCAGGTGCCCATGCTGTCAGACATGCACTTTTTAGGTAAATAGGCAATTAATCAGGTACCCAACCATTTATATGATTTATTATACTGTGATTAGCTAAATATTAATTAGATCTGGTGTAATTCAATGTATTTTGTAATCCATAAATTATTTCATAATAATTTTGGCAATTCAGTCCTCCCGATAACTGGACAACGGACAATTTCTGGTCAAATTAGCCAATGTCTGACCATAATTGTATTTGGCAGGACATAATGTCCTATCAAAGGAGCCCAAAAAGCCCAGGGTGTGCATATTTGGTTTTCTGTTTACTTTACTACTAATAGCTGTCTCTTGGTTGCTAGGAGATTCAACATTCAAGCCACCCAAGTGAGTGACCACTAATGTACCAATGCCAACCTCTCTGCTGTACAGAAACCTCACAAAATCACTTGTAATAGTATCTCATACATAAAAGAATGTCTATCCTCAGCACAACAAAGGGAATGCCTACAGCCAGAGTGCCTTACATCAGAGAATGCTTACTACAGGCAGTATTATAGGTCACTTGTGTCCTTGCAAAGTATACATTTGTCCAGACAAGTTTGGATTTGTCAGGACATTTTGTCCTGGTGCTTAAGAATTCTTATCGGGAGCACTGGTAATTACGTTGCTATGCACTGCAAAGGGAGTGAGACTATTTTCTCAACTGTTTTATAATGTGTCTATAATCTCACACAAATTCTTTAGAGAAAGCCTTAAAAGTGACCTTCACTTTTGTTTGCATAGTATGAGTCACACCCTCTTTCACCTCAAAGGAATTTATTATAGTTGGTAGTCCAGGAGAGCAACATGTTTTAATGCCTGTACAGCCCATTTAAAAGCTTTTACAATGTCCTTATGAACTCATGTTAGTAGACCCATAGAAGCCATATATATATTGCATAACATTTGTGACAATCCACACACACACACACACATACGCACACGCACACACACACACACACACACACACACACACACACACACACACACACACACACACACACACGCAATCTATTTATGTACAGTGTATTGTAAAGCTAGAAGTGGTTTGTTACATTTTGGCATAGTTGTCATTACAGAACCTGAACCGAGGTATGGTGGTTCCAGCTTACTAGGGGTCATTATCTTAACCCAAGGCCTTGAACCTGGCACCATGGTGCTGATCTAATTGTCTAAAACTGGTACCTGAAAAGGTTATACTACGTTCTATGTGTGTAATCTCCTGCTAGTTTTTTATGATCAGATTGTTGCAGTTCTTGAGCAGAGCAACTATAGCTGAGTTCAGTTGATGATGATGGATGAGCAGTAGCAACAGGCCTTTGCAGGCTAATCACAAGGTACAACCATTCTGTGGCAAGGCAACAGAAAGTTGAGATGATTGGCTAGGCTATTTTGAAAGTGTGGCCTGGGATGAAATACATGTTTTCTGTGGTTGAAGGTGCAAATAACTGGAAAGATACACAACGTCTGGAAATAACTGCGTGATGAGGCCATGGCACAATATAGCACTGCATATAGGCCATGCTCAAGAAACTGTTCGAGTCGAAGAGTCGATGTGAATTGTAATATGACTGAATTTCAAACCAGAGCTTATCAACATGGAGATTCCTGGAAGATAAGGTGTTCCTGGAACTAGAGGACAAGGCAAAGGAAAAATTCTCCCTACATCAATATCTAGCTCTACTAGACAGGCCAGACGTAGCCTTGACTCTCAGACAGCAAATGTATCAATGAGGCAGTGTCATGCACCCTAGAAGTTGAGTCTTATATGTAAACTGATTCCAACCTCAAGTCCCACCCATCAACAGCGTGAACCAGGGTATACGTAATACACAGGTAGAGACTACCGTAAGTACTGAGTTAGCCAACCAAGACAAAGTCATGAATATGCTTCATTCACCTACAATCTAACTAGACAAATTGGAGAGAGTGGTCATGTTCTGAAGAGTTAGCCATTCTCCATGTAGACGAAGTGTCAGGAAATGGACTGCTTGTAGAATGGTATATGCGCAAAAAGCATATACTTACAAAATAAACAAGGCAAGGTAACCTCTCATCACCTGTAAGTGACAATGATTGGTTGCCAGACCCTGGTCTGCAATATCCCCCTTGTGTGTTCTATACTGGATTCCAGATTGCTACAGATCATGACCTCACTCATGAATACGTATAATTAAAAAAGATTTGTGTATAGCTAGAGCTGCATTTGCGAGGATATTTAAAAAGGACAAAAAAGTTCACAAACAAATGACAGTAATTTTAAACTGGAGTAGGGACAATTTAACCCCAATAAAAGTACTAAAACAAACTATGGCACTATCATGTGCTGTCAGGTAGTCCCCCCACACACTTCAAGCAAAGATCAATCACACGACCTTCAAGTGATCAAATGCATGAGTGGCCGCGCTGGGGACAAGACTAAATAGATGCCAGGCCCTTATGGTGGTGATACCCAACAATCCAAAGTTTCCAAGAAGGTTCTTTGTAACATGACAAAAGTTAGAGCTGAATCTTAAAAGCATGGGCATCTGTCCCATTTGATTTATCATTACATTTCAAAGCTACAGGAATCGTATTAATTGACTCCTACTAATTAAAACAGCTATACAGTATTTGTTAAAGTGCTTTATGAGACAAAGTTTTGGTGGGATCAAATTTTACAAACAACCTTTCTACTTGCTGTACATATGTATGTCTATTGGATAGGCCTTGCACCCTCAAACACAACAATTTCCAGCACATGTACGTATATTATTACCAAGAGTCAAATTTCCCAACTGTACTGTATATGGTTTGTAAACACAACGTATGGCACTCTATACTCACCAGTTTGACCGCTGACTGTTATCACATCAAAACTTAGCAAAGTAGTAATAATGATACAAAACATCATCAAATCATAACCCTACATAATTATACAGTTGACATGTTGGGAGTTGCACAGCTTGCAGATAGAACACACAACATGACATAGTTACATACAGTATGAAACAAAATACTCAAGTATTGTGACAGAACTTTCTTTTGTTCATGCTAATTAGTTTGCTGTGATTAACAAGGAAGACACAATTGTGTACAAGGGATACGTAGGTCTATTACAGTAAAACCTGTGTTAACAGTCACCTGAATTAAGCGGTCATCTTTGTATGGTGGCCATTGTCACGAAGTCCCAAATATTTCTACATGCTTTATTAATGGTTACTTGTCTAAAGCTCATTACAGCCAGCCAAGAAGAGCTCATTTTCAATTTGGCAAAGTATACAGTGCATCTTTTGGCTGCTTGTGTGGCTTTACTGGGGTATTTAAACGTTCCTAGGTATAGCAATTAGTGAATTAGATTTTCAGAAGTTTCTGTAACTGCTCTATTACTTGACCCTTGTTTGATAGTGCTGGGACTGCCAATGAAGATAATATGCAGCTGTGGTATGTTAAGGTTAAAAAAGCTGTTTAAGAAGCCACACAACTCAAAGCAATCAAGCAAAATGTAGTATATGAAAGTGTAATTACAGAAGCTAGCCATTTTTGCTTCATTATACACTTTGTAACCATGTAACCAGCATTGTCAAGGTGTAGAAGGCTTCATCAACACACCCTTCTCCATATTGTACAGAGTAACAGGTGTTAATCAATTAGTGTCAGATGCCAGTAGGACTTCGACCACAAAATATTTAATTGTTCGATTGTTCGTTTCAGAGGATTCCTCTAAAATGGCTTCCCCTATACTATCTCATCATCATCATCATACCTGTTAATTGTGACATCATTTGTGCACAAAGTGTGTTTAAACAGTCGCAACAGGTAAGATGAGTGAGGTAGGAACTTGGTGGTAGATGATTTGTGGCCTTGTAGTCATTACCAAATGCTGTATTACTTCTCCAACTAAGTAATAAAACCTAGTTTTCACGGGTGATAGTGCTGGTATTTAACTATTAAGTCTTAACAATATACTTATGATATTTTTGTTTCCTTGCCTCTCTAGCCTTTGTCTTTCCTACTTTCTAGTTTACATGCACAAATGCTATCATTATGTGAGCAAGGTGGTGGCACTCCAACACTGACTTGCTAAACATTGCATTGCTTTGACTTGCATTGTATCAATTGTAGTATACACTTTAACGAACTGTGCTTACCCTTTGACCTATTGCAAATTTCTACAGTACCTTGACTTTTACTTTGACCAATTGCAAGGATGAAGACTGGTGGAGTGCAGGATGTATTTGAGTGCCATTCCCATGTATCAACTACCAACATGGACTGGAGTCTTAAGTTTTATAAGGCCACTTCAACCAAGAGTCCTTTTTTTGTATTATGAACTCTTGCTTCAACTGCCTGACTGACCCTATATTTTCAGTTCAAAATGTTTTTGTTCGCATGTAATCACATTGAGATAACGTCAGGTGGGGTTGCAAGTTACCTATTAAGTTCATCACAAAGTAAGGACTCAGCTTATAACTGGCTACTGACAAGTGGCACAGCAATCATAAATGTAGCTTATAGTATACCATTTGACTTGCAAGCTACCTACCGACCCTATACGTGGGTGAGTTTGGCCCGAGAAACAAAAGATTTTAGTTGAAGCAGCCTAAAGCTACATAGCAGTTGCCAACTGTGCATTATGCCCGAATAGCTAACATGCCGTACAAAGAAAAGTTAAAATACAGTGGTGCCATTAGAGATCAATGCGGTTAAAATTAAGTTTACTTAACTAATTGCATACCTTGGTTACTTATTGAGAATGGGCTACAAATGCAAAGCTTCAACTCTCATCATATTATAGTGATTACTGCGTTATCTATAACGAACAATTCGAGGGACAGTTTATTTAGCTAGTGGTCGGCTTGTTCAGTCAATCATCAGCATCACGATCCAGGCTGCACCGTTTCAATCACACCATAGCTAATGACCATAGATATTATCTAATGTATGTGCCTTTCAATGAATACTATTATAAACTACTAAAGTATTCAATGGCAATTCATAACAACTCACCTTGCCCATGATCTAGCTATGTCTTGCTAGCTGCCGGTTGTAGCTAAATTAGGTTATGGATACACCCGCAGAGGCTTATCGATTATAAGCGTTCTGCTCAAGTCGGGGGAGGTGGTAGGTCATGACGGTGCTGATGCGTACTTTTGGCGTACGTAAATTTAATCGCGGCGCCCAATTCTATCCACTGAGCAGTAGAATCTAGATTAGTAGAGGGCGCGCCCTCTATTTTTATTTTTACTAAGGCCAATGAAACTTGATTACCAGTTTCTCGCTCAGATTTTTGAAAATTTGATGCGGGCGGGCGGTTATTATTCATTATTCATTATTTTTCCAAAAGCACAACACATATCCAAACATGAAGATTTCTGCCAAAAAACAGTGAGATCTACACTGATTACTCTTGCATTAAATAGCTAAAGTACGTTACTAATCTATAACAAGTGATTTTTCCATTAGAGTATAGCTGATTGCTCTATTAGAGTAAAAGTGACTGTTCTATTAGAGTATTTCGATCTGAAATACCAATAATGAAATTCCATGCGGGTGTATCAAAAGCATGCGGGCGATGACGCGAAACTGCTAATCAAGTTTCATTGGCCTAACTAGATAGCAGAATCTATCTATGGCAGAATTTAATAATGAATAATGCAATTTTCTTAGACTGCTCTAGCAAGGTATATCAATAGTCTCGCGTGCCAGACGGTTTGTGTGGGGGCGGTAAATAAACCGTCTGGTCACTGTTGCACACTTTCCGTGAACTCACTGGAATGCAATTAGATTACATCACGGTATTGTTTTGCGCCAAGGATGATGTAATAATCGTTCCAATCACCTCTGTGAGCAGACTAAGACTATAATTGCACTGGTAATGTCCTGATGACATATTCGAAACATTGCTGAACGTCTTCCTAGACATTTTCGCCGTTTCACAAATTCGTAGTAAACCATAATCGTTCTTATACCTACGCTTTTAAGAGCCCTGTACTAGGAAAACAAAGATCCTAAGCCCATGGCGTTGTTAAACTTTCGAAAAAGTAATCTGTAGCCAAAATTCAGTTCCGGTTTATTACACTAAGAATTTGAATTATTAGTGTTTGTTTCGTCACAGAGTCCGCGAAGCAATCTGATTGGCTCTGCCAACATTCCGGCAGTGGTCCCGGAATGTGTGCAACAGTTACCAGACGGTTTATTTGCCGCCCCACACAAACCGTCTGGCACGCGAGACTAGTATATCAACTAGCTATAAAAGGTATTAATTGGCCTCCCTTAGGCACCAGTGGTGCAAAATGTCCTTGACGACTGAGGTAAAGGTGATGCGGGCGGGGATGAGAAACTATTAATTACGTTTAGGCTGTGATTACTGAACCCATATAGATAGCCCCCTTATATAATCTATGCTGAACCAAATGTCGGTTCAATAACGCCAGAGCTATTGAACCGACAGTCACGTGACACTTACGAAATGGAATTATACAGGCCATGAGAGAGGCCAGCTAATTATAAACAGCAAATTATACAGTACTACTATAATGGATGATTATTAAATCTAGTCTGCTCTTTATAGGAATGAGGCTATTAGTATTATATGCCGGCTCCAAAAATTGATTTGAACAGTGCTCAAAAAATCACCTATTTTGCTTTTGAGAATTACCTGTTAGGCCTTATAAACTTAATTATTAGTTTCTCATCCTCCTGTATTCAAAATGTCAGTGCGGGAGGGAGAATTTTATTTTTACTAACTAAGTAGCTGAATTAACTAGCTAAAATGACTCATAATGCAATTTTCTTAGACTGCATGTGTAGTAGGTGATTCAGAAACATATTTGCTCACCACAAAGCATACAAAGATCACTGAGATCCGATACGATCTGAAGTTACTCTCATTACATGTACAAACTTGCAGCTAGAAGCAACTGCAGTTTCAAGATAGTCCAGATTGCTAGATGGCTTCCTGATTTAATTGTATACCATTTTTCCCTTTAAAATGTGGGGAGCTCCGGAGAAAAAGTGTACATTTTTTCAGTTTTTAAGCACTGTGCATGCCAAAGTAGCTAATTCCAACCCAACAAACTATATATTTCTGAGATCAGCAATCAATACTCTATCTATTGAGCATATAAAAAGCCCGGGCCATTTTTCTAAAATTTAAAAATCGGGCTGGAATGCCAATTAAGAGTATCTCGATCTTTTTAACGGAATTGTGCAATCTGCAGATTTTCCTACTGTTAAAGCTTTATAATCACCTCAGCATAATTCCTGATTCTCACACATACCTATTATGCCGGCGCGCATAATCGCCGCATCTCTAGTCTTCTTTAATAATCCCGTCAGGGGCGGTGGAGCTGGCCAAAGAGTGAGGGGACCAGGCCAGCTGTAAGTTGAAGACCAAAAAAAAAAAAAGATCACTCCCTGCTGATGATAGCTGCTCTCGACCAGTTATATCCCCTTATTTATAACTACACATATACGTAGCTATTAAGTAGCTTGCTACACTGCTTCTCTGAATACTGTGACTGCTCTATTAGAGTATCAAATCCTGACTCTTCTATTAGAGTATCTCGATCCTTTCTTGCAAACCGTGTCCCATAAAAGTGGGGGGCCATGCCACCGCCTATGAATCACGTGATTCATGCACTTTTACCACTTCGTAACTCGATTGTGGGACTCAACATTAGGCTGAAACACTCATCGTTTTCTGTTGAATGGTGAAACCAGGTGAAACCATGGATAGTCACTTCACGAATATCAAAGTTGGCGTTGCTAGTCAAGAAGGCTGGCCACTGGAAGGGTTTGCAGAAAGGAGTCAGTTTTAATACATTGCAGACTAACATCATGGGTAGTGGAAAGACTCATGCAAGAATAGCCTAAATAATGCTTGTAAAATAATTATGTATTCATGGAGCAGGATGGAGGACAGTTGTTAAAGAACCAATCAACAGCAATTAAACACAACAGAGACGACTAGTATCATGGGTAGAGGAAAGGCTCAAGAATAGCCTAAATAATGCTTGTGAACACAGTTGTTAAAGAGCCAATCGATAGCTGGTCTAGAACAACAAAATGTAAGTGTTTTTGTGTAGCTACTGAGACATGTAAACTGATCACGGGATCACACTATAGTGGATTACATTGCCAGTATTATAATAGGTGAAAATTATACTGTGCATATATAGGAATAACTGGTAAAGCAAGACAGTGGTTTGAAGCATATCTACACAATCGCTATCAATGTGTCAAGATAGGAGATTCGCTGTCAGAATTATGTTATGTACATTCAGGGGTGCCCCAAGGAAGTGTCTTAGGACCTTTGTTATTCGTCATTTTCATTAACAACCTACCCGAATTCATTCAGTTTGCAACTCCTTTTATATACGCTGACGACACCAAACTTCTATATGCAATTAGATCTCGTGAAGATACTGCAAAGTTACAAACTGATATCAACAGAGCTTCTAATTGGAGCACCCTGACTGACTTACTTTTCAACGAATCCAAATTTATTCATTTACGTTTCTTCTCGACTACAATTTACAGTCCCCCCTACATACACCATCAATGGAAATCCTATTAAATGTCTAGCACAGCATAAAGATCTTGGAGTAACATTCACATCTGACTTCAGCTGGTCAGCACATTATAACAACATATGTACGAAAGCTTACCAAACCTTAGGACTTATCAGAAGAACATTCCAGGTTAACAGTGCTGAGGCAAAGAAACGTCTATACCTAGCACTAGTCAGATCACAACTATTATATTGTTCACAACTATTGAGGCCTCAACTAATAAGAGACATTACTGCACTAGAACGCATTCAACGAAGAGCCACTAAATATATCCTTAACGATTATACATCCTCATACAAACTCAGACTGGAACAACTGCATCTCCTGCCTCTCATGTATCACTACGAACTCCAAGATATACTGTTTCTAATAAAATCATTAAAGTCACCCACTGATAATTTTAACATCTACAACTACATCACTTTTGCAAGAGGCAACACCAGATCTGGGATTAACCAAAAACTGAATCATCCAAGGACATCATCAGTAACACAACATCATTTTTACTTTAACAGGATAGCCAGACTATACAATTACTTACCAGTCATTGATCTTTCACTATCTACCAACACAATTAAATATCGTTTAACTAACTATTTATGGTCGCATTTTACTAATAACTTCAACCCTGAGAGAGCTTGTACATTTCACCTTTTGTGCCCTTGCCACCGCTGCTCTAGAGTGCCAATTTCTACCAATTTTAACAAACTCTAGCTATCTATTGTAATTATAAGTAACTAATAACTGTAATTAATTAGTTATTGCATTGTATTGTATGTATGTTTCTTTGGCAGTGGGTATCTATTACCCACTGACCTGTAATGCAGTCCTGAACTGCATTAAAAAGTATTAAAATAAAATAAAAAATAAAAATAGTACTGCAGCTGGTTTGGATTGGTGTACATCTCTATACAGCTATGTGACCTGTTAAACTATAGTTTACATATTAAATTTTCATTTTTTTTGCAATCACTACGTTGGGTAAACAATGCGTGCTACATAATATATTATACACAATAGTCATGTTGTAGTCGCTTCAGTAAACAGTGAAACAAGTTTTGATATATACTGTATAAGTGATATGCCATTGTGTTTGCCTGTTCATGGAAAGTAAGCATATACCTTGTTTGTTCCATTTCTGTACTATCAAGCAAAACATGTGGGGTATGTGTGTTTGTTATTATGTTATAAAACATAACTTTACTGTCCCCATTGCTAAGCTTGACCAGCCTTTTTGCTTGTAAGTATGGGTTGATTTAGGTTGAAAACTATACCTTGAAGGATTCGCCAGTTCATGGTGAACGCAGAGCCAAGTATAGACTGTTGCACTTGTGATTATTTTATTGATTATATATACATTGTATACTCACTGCACAAATTGACAGTTTTACTATTCCTGCTCTCTATACAGTATCACTGTAACTCCAAATGTATTCAGCAGGTAAGGCTGAAAATTTAACAGCCCATTGGCTTTTCCCCTAACAAAAAGAAAGCAACTCAAGAATAATATATGCAAACTATAGCCGGCTTTTTGCTCAGCCGGTTATGCATGAAAAATATCATAATAGGTAGTAAGCACTGTTGCTACAGCAACAACCAGTCACGTACAACATACCAGGTTGACTTTTAAAGAACCATATCCAAAAATAGTAAAAATTATGGGAAAAGATAATTAACAGATCTAGCCTGTTTTAATATAAGAGTCTATCAATAATCACATTAACTGTGCATTTCACAGGAAATCGCAAACAAGAATACGTTGCGTTCAATCGATCGTGAACACTCGTGTTGTTTAAGCAAACGCGCTCTTACACTCATTCTTACAGGTTTCGTTCGCTTAATAGAGCAACTTCGTCTTTCGCTCGTTGTGAGACAAATATTATACGCGCTTACTCGTTCATCCTCGTACAATTCCTCGTATCATTGATGTATAACGAGTATTCTCGGTCGTCCCACCATAATATCCGATAGTGATGCCCGTACGTAGCTTGATATCCGCTTTTGTAATTATTGCCGCGCGGCGTAATTAATTATTCTGAGCAATAAACGCACGGCGTAATTAATTATTCTGAGCAATAAAATTTTTTTCTTCAACCATTAAAAAAAGCACACACACACACAAGTTCAAATCCGTTTCTCCATCAAGCCACACGTCCAATCCATTTTAACAGCAGTATCCAACAAAATTCTGCAGCAAGTGTTTGTAGGCCTAGGGTTGGCACAAGTCCTGGCACAGCCACATCACCTCTACACTCTCAATCCACACAGTCTTAAGACTTTTCTCAGTTGCCTTGTTGCCCAAACTACCCTTGTCGTTCACAGTAGTTCTGTCTCGAGTCTTCTATTCTATAACGAACAGTAAATAAGCACACAAACAATACAGTCTACTAACATTATGAAGAAATGTCTCGTCATATAAACTACTAGTGTTGTCCACGGTAGTCTTGACGTCTTAGTCTTCTCTCCTGTAAACAATAGTAAATAAACACGCAAACAAATAGAGTCTACTTACGTTATTGAAGAAGTGTCTCGTCATATAAACTACTGGTGTTGTCCACGGTAGTCTTGACATCTTAGTCTTCTCTTCTATAAACAATAGTAAATAAACACACAAACCAAATATAGTCTATATACTTACATTATTTGAAGATTTCCATTGTACCAGCACAGTTGTCTTGTTGTCTAAGTTGAGAGCAGCCTTTTCTCCAACTTCCCTCAGCCATCTTGCTGTCTAAAGTATCCTTGTTGCTGACAGTAGTCTTGATATCTCAGCCTTACCTCCTATAACCAATAGTAAATAAACACACAAACAAATATTATAATCTACTTACATTATTTGAAGAAGTGTCTCGTCGTATAAACTACTGGTGTTGTCCACGGCAGTCTTTACGTCTTAGTCTTTTCTTCTGTAAACAAATAGTAAATAAATGCACAAACAAACATAGTCTACTTACATTATTTGAAGAAGTGTCTCATTGTATAAACTACTGGTGTTGTCCACAGTAGTCTTGACATCTTAGTCTTCTCTTCTGTAAACAATAGTAAATAAACACACAAACCAAATATAGTCTATACACTTACATTATTTGAAGATTTTCACTGTACCAGCACAGTTGTCTTGTTGTCTAAGTTAGCAGCCTTCTCTCCAACTTCTCTAGTCTGTCTCCAACTTTCCTCTGCCGTCTTGCCGTCTAAACTACCCTTGTTGTTAACAGTAGTCAGTCTTATCTCCTGTAAACAATAGTAAATAAACACACAAACAAATATTATAGTCTACTTACAATATTTGAAGAAGTGTCTCTTCGCATAAACTACTGGTGTTGTCCACAGTAGTCTTGACGTCTTAGTTTTCTCTTCTGTAAACAAATAGTAAATAAACACACAAACAAATATAGTTTACTTACATTATTTGAAGATGCATCTCGTCGTAAACTACTGGTGTTGTCCACAATAGTCTTGATGTCTCAGTCTTGTCTTCTGTAAACAAATAATAAATAAACACACAAGCAAATATAGTCTACTTACATTATTTGAAGAAGTATCTCATCATATTAACTACTGGTGTTGTCCACGGTAGTCTTGACATCTTAGTCTTCTCTTCTGTAAACAATAGTAAATAAACACACAAACCAAATATAGTCTATTTACTTACAATATTTGAAGATTTCCACTGTATAAGCACAGTTGTTTTGTTGTCTAAGTTGACAGCCGCCTTTTCTCCAACTTCTCTCAGCCGTCTTGCTGTCTAAAGTACCCTTGTCGCTGACAGTAGTCTTGATATCTCAGTCTTATCTCCTGTAAACAATAGTAAATAAACACACAAACAAATATAGTCTACTTACATTATTTGACGATGCATCTCGTCATAAACCACTGGTGTTGTCCACAATAGTCTTGACGTCTTAGTTTTCTCTTCTGTAAACAAATAGTAAATAAACACACAAACAAATATAGTTTACTTACATTATTTGAAGATGCATCTCGTCGTAAACTACTGGTGTTGTCCACAATAGTCTTGATGTCTCAGTCTTGTCTTCTGTAAACAAATAATAAATAAACACACAAGCAAATATAGTCTACTTACATTATTTGAAGAAGTATCTCATCATATTAACTACTGGTGTTGTCCACGGTAGTCTTGACATCTTAGTCTTCTCTTCTGTAAACAATAGTAAATAAACACACAAACCAAATATAGTCTATTTACTTACAATATTTGAAGATTTCCACTGTATAAGCACAGTTGTTTTGTTGTCTAAGTTGACAGCCGCCTTTTCTCCAACTTCTCTCAGCCGTCTTGCTGTCTAAAGTACCCTTGTCGCTGACAGTAGTCTTGATATCTCAGTCTTATCTCCTGTAAACAATAGTAAATAAACACACAAACAAATATAGTCTACTTACATTATTTGACGATGCATCTCGTCATAAACCACTGGTGTTGTCCACAATAGTCTTGATGTCTCAGTCTTGTCTTCTGTAAACAATAGTAAATAAACACACAAACAAATATTATAGTCTACTTACATTATTTGAAGAAGTGTTTCGTCGTATAAACTACTGGTGTTGTCCACGGCAGTCTTGAAATTTTAAGTCTTCTCTTCTGTAAACAATAGTAAATAAACACACAAACCAAATATAGTCTACTTACATTATTTGATGATTTCCACTGTACCAGCACAGTTGTCTTGTTGTCTAAGTTGACAGCCGCCTTTTCTCCAATTTCTCTCAGCCGTCTTGCTGTCTAAAGTACCCTTGTTGCTGACAGGATTCTTCATATCTCAGCCTTATCTCCTGTAAACAATAGTAAATAAACACACAAACAAATATAGTCTACTTACATTATTTGACGATGCATCTCGTCATAAACCACTGGTGTTGTCCACAATAGTCTTGATGTCTCAGTCTCATCTTCTGTAAACAATAGTAAATAAACACACAAACCAAATGTGACTGGATTTTGGAAAAACGATCCAAATCGCACATTAGAAGTTCCGAGATAAACGGTTTTAAAGAATTGAAGCCAGCATAACTCTCCAAGGATAGCAAGCACGCGTATGAAATTTACACAAAAGATGCATCAATCTGTTACCTTTCAAGCCACTTCCAGCACTTGTAGCTGCTTGTACAGTTTCCCACCAAATAAGATAGAAAATCTGAGCAGTTGGATGAGCGAAGTAGTATCACGGGTACTCACAAAGGGGTGGAGGCTTGGGGGGTGGCGGGGAGGGCAAGAGATAGACCTCAAAATGGAGGCAGACCACGATTGGAGTCCAGACACGAGATTACAGGGCTGTGCTGGCTCCTTAGTGGCTGATATGTAGCAAAATCAACAGAGAACACGTCTGGCCAACATTATAAGGCTGTCCACCAGTAAACCACTGACTCTTGCCAAGCCAGGTCCTTCACAAGCCTGAAACCGCCATTTGACCACTCCACACCACCCAGAAAAGACGTGTGTAAAAACCAGCCTCGTGTAGTTTGAGTAGTGCTGAGGGTCAAAACTTGTAGTACGATAGTGTAGCTATCCACTGGTGGTGTTAGTTTGATTTTGCCTGATGTGCGATTTGGATCGGTTCTGTAAAATCTGGTCACAAATATAGTCTACTTACATTATTTGAAGATTTCCACTGTATCAGCACAGTTGCCTTGTTGTCTAAGTCGACAGCATCCTTCTCTCCAACTTCTCTAGTCTGTCTCTGACTTCTCTCAGCCATCTTGCTGTCTTAAGTACCCTTGCTGACAGTAGTCTTGATATCTCAGTCTTATCTCCTGTAAACAACAGCAAATATAAACACACAAACAAACATAGTCTACTTACATTATTTGAAGAAGTGTTTCGTTGTATTGTCGACGGCAGTCTTGAAATTTAAGTCTTCTCTTCTGTAAACAATAGTAAATAAACACACAAACAAATATAGTCTACTTACATTATTTGAAGATACATCTCATTGTAAACTACTGGTGTTGTCCACAATAGTCTTGATGTCTCAGTCTTGTCTTCTGTAAACAATAGTAAATAAACACACAAACCAAATATAGTCTACATACTTACATTATTTGAAGATTCCCACAGTACCAGCACAGTTGTCTTGTTGTCTAAGTTGATAGCAGCCTTTTCTCCAACTTCTCTAGTTTGTCTCCAACTTCCCTCAGCCATGCTGCTGTCTAAAGTACCCTTGTTGCTGAAAGTCGTCTTGACATCTCAGTCTTATCTTCTGTAAACAACAGTAAATAAACACATACTAACAAGAGTTTACTTACATCTGAAGATGTGCACTGTATCAGCAGTTTTCTTGTCATCCAAACTACTGGTGTTGACAGCAGTCCCCTCCAAGTTCTCTAGCATTGTCTCAGATTTCTATTCCAAAAACAAATGTATATAAGTACATTAACAAATACAGTCCACTTACTTTAATAATGATGTGCACACAGGTCCTGCCTTAGTGTTATCTTCTAAAGAAAAACAGACAAAAATATTAAACAAAGCTGTATTAAACTTATACAGCATCAAAGATTTCACACAGCAATATTCATATTGCCATTGTTCTGACTAGAACCCACCAAGGCTTACTGCTTTCAACCAGCAACGTGGCGATCCGTCTTAATCACGTGAGGTAGCAATTCTAATAAGTGCGCGATATTCTATTCAAATTCGCGACCCAGGCACATAAATCCGAATATTTGATCAGATGATGATGGGATCATAGATGTGACCAGATTACCTGGCTCAATCAAGTTCTTCAGAACGAATGAAGCTAGTAGTCCAAGGTACGTTGTAGTGAGTATAGCGAGGTTCACGTTAAATAATGTGGTACAGGGTGCGAATTGGCTCAGATCGATGGATGGCAATGGTTTACTCAGCCATACGGCCTTCTAGGAAGATGAAACTCACTGTGGAGTTTTCCTATAGGCAGAAATCTTATGCACCTATCAACCCACCTATACCCCAGGTCGGGCAGAGGTGGGGATTTGCAAATGTTAGATGACAAATTCCCCACCCCTGGGGACAACTTCGAATTACAAATCCCCTACTAATTCGTATTATTTATCCCAGGAATCACTAATGCACCTATCAAAGTTTTGCCCCACCTACCCCCATGCGGGCAAATGAGAGGCATAACAAGGGGATTGGACAAAAATTTCAGCCCCAGGGGTGGGGGCTTTGATCTATACTTGTAATAAAAGATTGAGAAAACTGATGGATGGTGGCCACATAGGAGGGGGATTAGACCTCCAAATTTGCCCCAGGGTGGGGAGATTAGACTTAGAACTTTGTCAAATCCCCTCCTGTGTCCCCTCCTTGCCTGCGTGGGGGTAGGTGGGGCAAAACTTTGATAAGTGCATAACAACATGGCCAATGGCTATTTGTGTTGCAAATGCCCCTATCCTGGGGACGAGGTTGGGTGACAAATCCCTACCCGCTGCCCAACTTGGGGTAGGTGGGGCGTGACATTGATAGGTACATTAGTTTTATTGTGTGCGTTAAGTTTAAGTGAGTTTTGTGTCATTTTGTAATCTTTTTTTCAGACCTGTGTGTATGTAGAATACTTTTAAAACTTTTCAAAAACATGATGTCAGACGGAAGGCATTCACTAGTGCTTACTTTGAATTACACTGTTGCTTTAAGTTAGCAATTTTCAGCTACGCAACAATTTTTTTAATGGCTTTGTCACCAGCTTAAAACTATCAACCACTTCAAAGACAGCCATAACAAAGACATAATTGAAACCACAACTCCACCTTAGATACTTTGCATCATTGTGACACCTCCACTTTAGTTGTTTACCATTTCTAGTTGCTAGCATTGGTACATAAACAGTTTATTTATTTAATTTATTTAATAATGCTTTACAGCACAAGTGCTGAAGGTCTGTAGGACACCTGCCTGCTCAAAGACTTTAGCTACTTAAGGTGTGTTTGAAAAGTTGGAGAAAGGAGAAAAAATCCATGACTGGACCTAGGTGGCCTCGAACCTGCAGCCATCCGATTTACGCTCGAACGCTGAGTTGTCAAACTAAATTCAGCCACTGATCCTGACACAGGTGAGTATTGTATCATGGAGTACAAGTGCTTCATTGATCTTGTAGATAAGGACAAGTTGCTTGTTCTTGGTACATTGTTGGACAATGCTAGGCAGGACCTTTGCTCCAATTCTGAGGTAGGTGCCATGCAGTGTATCATGCTAGTAATGTTACATGTTTCTGTTGCAGTCAACTCATCATGAGTTTATAGCCATATTGGCACTCTTGGTAAAAACTTATCCATATATCATTTAAATTTGCTGACATGCACCAACTATTGAATGTGGACCCAAAGCAGGAACATCAGGTAATAAGGGATGGCATTTCTTTTGCTTTTAGTTGTGGTGTCTTCTCTATAGCTTCATCGTTGAACACAAGCTCTCCACCACTTGCCAGACTGTGCTTTTCTGGGACGTTCAGTCAGTCCACTATACTGAACTTCTTGTTGCCGATAGGATCTCTTATGTCATCTTTGCCTCCATGGAGAGAGAACAGAAACTGATATTAGGGGCTATCAATGTCTTCACTGCTATTGCTGCACACCTGAAATGAACCAAATGCTATTTTCTACTGAAGAGCTACCTACAGCTAATCCCAAAGAGGAAACACATTGAAAAGAACTTGATCAAGTACGAATACTGTTTATACTGTATCTATCCATCCATAGTGTAATGATTTATTTGTAGGGCAGCAGTTGGAATTCTTAGTGGATTTCACTTTGATTTGAAATCACAAGCAGAAGCTAGTCACTGACAATGGAGGTGAAGGTGTACCAGAGTTGGCCAAGATGGATGTGGCAGAAGAAGACTTGAAAACACAAGAGGAAGGTGAGAAGTTTTACAAGAAATATGACATAGACATCATCATTTCTGATTTAGAAAAGGCCAAGTCACTTATAATTCACACCACTGTTATCAAAGCTATTTTACCAGAGTTGCTGTCATGTCTGACAAAGCGGGTATGATAATATAAAGGTCATACAGTAGTTACCATCATGTAATGGATCCACAGTCGAATCAAAGTGGTTACGGACTCAGTCCCCACAAACATGACAAAGACACACTTCAAGTACATATCACTCTAGCCATAACTCAACTATTACTATAACTACCGGAGGACATGCTTAATTCTAACCTTTCTGGGTGAGTAGTTGTGTTAATGATTTTGCCCATCCTTACTGTCTCTATGCTGTTTAGCTTACTACTGAAGGTTTTGTCACACAGTAAGGAGCGACCAAATGAGATGTTTGAGAGGTGACTGGCCAGAAATACACTTATAAAGATGGTATCACTTTTGGTCCCAAATATGTCCACTTCATATTAAAAGAGATGAAGGAGGTGCTAACAAAAGGATACAAGGTATGACTACATTTTAGGGTTCTTGAGAGTTTTTTCTTGGACCAGGTGCAGGTGCTTAGTTACAGTATCCATGTGTTATTGAATAGAGTTAAGGATCAATTGACTGCTGGAAATTTAGATGTCACCATTAGCGAGGTAACAATATCCAGTAAAATAATTGTTGCTAGGGTAACAATGGTGGTATAGGTGTTGGTTTGGTGTGATGTGGCGGCAGAAGAGAAGGAGAAATTACATCATCAAAACTTCCTGAAGCACGTGCCAGCTAGAGTATTAAGAATTACAAAATGTTAGCCGTGTTACTCTGTAATGTTAACCGTGTGTGTTCGTGATTGATTGATCGGTAGACAAGTTTGAAGTTTCTTGTATCAAGAATTCACAAATATTAAAAACTCTTGTTTATATTCATTAGATCTTATGGACTTCGCTGAAAAGAGGAAAAGTTGATAGCAAAGACAATGAGTATCTTAAAATAATGGATATTTATGTTGAGCTGTTAACAAATCTTCAAACACAACTGCAAGTGTATTGTTGATGTGCTGAGAAACTATGCTAGAGCTGGGGATTCTTCTGCCAGTAGTTCAAACCAAAAGCTATTAACATCAGCGTTCAAGGTTTGCACCATTGTGTTTCTGTAAGTAGTGTAGTATGTGTTATGCTGACGTAGGTGCAGTACTTGTAAGGGACTGCATCAGTCAGCAGATTAGTGAAGCACAGCTTAAGGTGTGTGCATGAGTGTGAAAGAAGTGTTTTATGTCGCATCTTCTTAGCTATTGTTCATGTCCATTGAAGAAGACGTATACGACTATCAACACCAAACAACAGCCTTTCCACTGCTAAGGGTGTGTCTCCATAGTACATGTTAATGTGCGATGTAACCTGTGATGTGTTGGGCTTTCTTGGAACAGTCTGGTTTAATTGATAACTGCGCCACTTTATTCATTGCATATGAATTTGAGTGGTTAATTTTTTTTCAGGAAGGTTGGTCATCATCACTGTTACCTAAGTGACATGCTGTGTGCTACATATGCTGTGCTACAGTTTCTCCCAGACTATAAACTGAAGAAGCTTTAGTCTTACTTTGATTTGTTCATATAGGTACGTAAAATACTTCTTTATATTTACATACTTATATTTTGTGACTAGCTTTGAGGTGCAGGGTGGCAGAGAGCCGGCATTGGAAACGTCTGTAATATTTGCTAAACTCCCAAAGGTAAAAAATTGTGGTCTGTTTACTAAGCTCATATTTACTTTCACCAGACAACTCACTGCAAAATGGCAACATACTTTATCATCCCAGTGGCCAGTCGTCTTGTTAATGATGACTCACCAATGGGTAGGTCTATGGTGGCTGAAGTAATGAAAGATTTAATCACTAATGTGAGGAAGTATGTAGTACTATGAAACTTTAATGAGACTACATGTTGTGATAGTAGCAATGCTAAGATGTGTGTCACCTCATTGAAATTGGTCCCTTCATTGTTGGACATTTCACTACATGTTGTCGTACTAACAAGGTGGTTGTTATTGCCCTGTATTAATTGATCCCCACAATATAACCAATTTTGGACTTAGTGTCTATATAATCACTGCCTAGTTATAGCTGGGGCTACTTATGTACACCTGTATGTGAAATATAGTCTGGGTAGTTCTTGTTCTGAGATGTGAAAGTGTTACATGATAGATTACCGAAGCCCACAAATCAATATAGCATGTATGCAGCATGCCTTCCACCATGCTACTGTTATTCTGCAGCAGTTCTTTCTGACCATCCTGCCAAAGGAATGATCCTAGTCAGTGTATCAACATTGTTATTTGCTATTGATATATTGACAGGCATGTAGAAGATTGGTAACAGGACTAATTATTGTATGACTTGGAGCACACATTATTGTGTATTTAGTTTAAGTTTAGTATGATCCTATATTCCAAGTAGAAAGCTAGAGGTTCAATTAATCTGTATTGTTTATAAGTTTGTAATGGCGTGTTGTGTCTTTCAGATTGGGCTCATGACCTACCCTGGAAGTCATATGTGTCTGATTGTGGCTGCTGGATTCTCCAGGTTATTCACTCTGCATCCTTGCCAACTTGGATTGTGGGTTGACTTTCTGTGAGGCCGATCACATTGTTACTGGTACATACAGTATGAAACAGTCTTCTGAGCGGCAGGTTTATGGATAATATGGAGATGATGATGACATTGTACGCATTCTGCAAAGGCTGTGATGTCATTCATTAAGTTTGGTCATGGTGAGTTCTTTCCAATTGTAGAGCAATTTTCTATTTCTCTTACTTGTAGCATATTCAGATACATGAAGAGTTCGCTATGTAGCCTGGACGTTGTGATGTGAAAAAAACTATTATGATTGACGAATGATTAATCAAATTATTTGTGTGTGTTAAGTGCTGTTCATGCTTTTATATTTATTCTTACTTTTATGATGTCAGTGATGTCACGCAAATCTGATGTATAACTTGAAGCTATGATAGGTACTTGCATAAGCTTGAATTATATAATTAAGTGTTGTGACAGTACGTCATATGTAATCCACCTGTGTACAGCAGCATGTTTTTGTGCCACAATTATCTCTCTAATGTACATTGCTGATGTTGCTATGAGTTACCACCACTGATCTCAAAAATAATATTATTACCATGCACTTATAGAGAACATTAATTTCCACCTACATGGGTTCATTGGCAAGCGTGGTCTGCTCAGTTACCATGGTAACCATTTGCTTTCTTTACAGCTTCCACTTAAAATTTATATCTATACATTTTATTGATGAAAACAATTGGCAATTATAAAGCTCACATATACACTACTTGACAAGCCAGTTACCTCATTGGCAATCATATATAGTCTGGTCAGTTTCTATGGTAACTGCATTGCCTTCTCTTCATAAACATAGCTAGCAAAGTGTGCATCATGTCCTCTTATATAAGATGGATGACCTTGATCAGATCATGCATGCATGACATACATAAAGGAGCCTTTTGTGATTCTGTTTGCCTTTAAGGTTGACAGCCCCACCCTCCTCCCTGCTTTAATTTCTACCCAGCTTGAACGCTGAGAGCTTCGGGGGCCAAGATAAGAAGATGGCCCTTTTGATCTAAAAATAGGTAATTAACTTTTTGGCCACTTTCTTATGCCTCCTCCCGTTTAGCCCAATTCTACCATCAAGCTAAATTGGATAAGAAGAGAATGCAAGTATGTACTTTTGTAAGTACTCTCTCTCTACGTGTGTGTACACAATAATAGCAGTAATGACAAATGACATTCAATCAGTTTGCATGGAAGGCCGGCAATTAGCTAGCCACCGCTCAGTTAAACAGACAAGGCTGTTTAACTGAAGGTAAGCTGGCTTGACTCAGTCCTCCCAGCTCAGCAGATTTACTAGTAGCTTTCCCTCACTGAGTCACAAGGCTTTAGCTCTTAAATTTGCTTGCTTTCCAAGCGTGTCGCTAGTGTCTAGTGTCGAGGTAAGCTGGCTGTGAAGGCAGTCAGTGTGGTGCTGGCAGGGTTCGAACCCAGGCTAGGAACGGGCCAGTCTCCTCCCTTAACTCCTCAAAAAGTACACAAGACAATGAACTAGTGGTGAAGTTTCACTATAATTCCTCTCAATATTGAAGGTCTTTGAAGCAGTGGAGGGTTACTCCTGCACGCTCTTTTTGCTTTTTCAGTTTTTTTTGTTTTTTTTCTCAAGCTGATTAGAACAGAAGTATGAACTAGACTACTAGTTAACCGACTTCTCTTTCTTGCCATACCATGATGCAAAGTATTATTTATTACAGCTTAATGTTTTCAGTTCAGTTTAGTGTTAATAATCCCATATGTACGAAAGCTGCAACGGCTATGTAATAGTTCATTTTGTGACTATAGGCCACTCATACGTAACTTGTGCAATGGCAATGCAATCTTCAGGCATCTAATGAATACTCTACTGAGATGATATAACCTGTAGCATGACAGGGTGTGGTTTGTGCCCACATACCCTGTTTTCACAGGCCCTGTCACCAACATGCACCTCTTCTTTAGAATTAGCTATAGACTCACAGAATTATAGACTGAGGACAAACACATCAACAAGCTCTTACTTCATTAGTGCTGAAAGCTGCTGATATCTGCTTTGAGTTTCAACCTCCCAAATGCATATCCCTTCATTTTAATGGCCATCGTGTTGTGCCCACTACAGAGTTCTCAATGTCTAATGGTAATACTATCAATATCTGTAGTATTAACTGTACGAAATTTCTAGGCAAGACAATTGGTATTTCTCCCACTGCTACTTGTAAACTGGCCTCTGACAACATCAAACAGCAAATCTTATTGTATCTCCAGCGTATTGACAACTGCTCTATTAGAGGGGAATACAAAGTGTGGATCCTTAAAAACTTTGTTACATCTGTTCTTCACTTTCATATTGCTGTGGAGAGGCTTACAATGTCATCCATTCAATCTGCCCAATCATCTGTGCTGAGGTTTGTGAAATATATTTATTGTGTAGCTACATGCAAGCTAGAGAAAATTCTATAACAGAATAATGCATTCAGGTTTTTGTTGATTCGGATTCCCGACAGTACAGTGGTCATAATGCATGAGTAATAATAATATAGCTAAACAAACAAAAATGTCACAATGGTTTCTGGTAAAGTATAATTGAGATCCTAGTACCTATGAGGGTGTGAGAATTTTAATCTTTACAGTGTACATGTCCTACCAGACCCCCACCCACTGTTTTGTGGTGACTTATTTTAGTGCTACATTATTGGATCTTCTACCCCTAAATGTGCTCTCCCCAACCCACAATGAACCATTATCTTGACTGGATGTTTTGTTGCACCAAATTAGGGTGACATACAGTCTTGCCGGTTTTTAATTTGTTCATGGATTCCATTTACCTGAATGTTTTATACATACACTTTACGCTGACCTTCCAGATTATTAATTTTTGCCCTCCTAGCACTATCCCTCTTCTACCATTCTTAATAGATGTCACTTGGTAATGATTTAATCCACTAACAGTAATGCCCAGCAACATCTATTGGCTGCAATAGTTTGTAGGAAGATCAGTATGGCTCTTGACCTCCATTGTTTCAGCTGCCGGCAGGCTGCTTGTATTGATGTGTCCTGCTCATATAAAACTTTTAACTCTACAGCCTTCCCAGAATTGTATGTCATGATCTGAACTTTTTTCTTTCTATGCTATACTTGCAATTGATCATGTGCACGTGATTTAAGCCTTTCCTGTACTGACCACTCTGTGGCTGTCACTACATGGCACCCCTAGGCCCTCTGTTTTCTTGATCAATATAATATCATTAAGATGTCTTCCTCCATGTGTCCACAGCCACTTTCATTGTTTTAGCCTCATTGTGTTGTAGCTAAATTGGAGCAACCGTTTGGTCAGAAACCCTGCCTAATGCAGCAGGTGGGGTCTGACCATGAGATCATCATCTATAGAAATTTCCTTCTAGGAGCAAGGTACAACTTTAAAACATTATTCCTGTGCCACTTCTACATTCATTTTTAGTTTCTTGACCAAGTACAGTAAAATGAAATATTGATAATTTTAGGCTGAAAAGTCATTTTGAGTTCAACAATAGGCTAAGTTACATTATGATAGCAGTGTTGCTGTTAGCAACTAGTCAGGGCTTGCAAAAACATGGCATGTTGGCACGAGATACCCCATCATATAAAACATTACATCTTTGGTATTTGAATAAAAAATTATTGTTGCCAACTAATGCTTAAGTTGCTGTGCGGCCATAGAATAATGACATCAAAAGTCATGAATCTTTAATTTTGATAAAACAAGCAAAATGTATGTGCCAAGATGCCCTATTTTCACAGGCCCGGTCATATTATGGTGCAATATTAAGTACTTCTTATTTTTAGTTCAAGTGACCTAATTTAAGGTACTGAGTGCTGATAATGTACAATCATTAACCTTCATAAAAAACTGTATAAACAACACAGTCAAACACAACAAATGGGTTCAACCTATAGCCTCAACTAATATACAAGAAAAGAGGCTATATTGATAGCAGAATCCACAATCAGCTGGTAGTTTTTAGTGGCTCCTTTTCCTCCTGCAAATATGCAACACACATAATTACATGACTCCAAGTGCATGCGTGTCCGTGTGCTTGCATGTTCATGTTCACGTGTGTCCATGTGCATGTGTGTAGTATGTAAGTATCTCTATATGTGTGTAGTGTGCGTGTGTGTGTGTGCGCGTGTGTGTGTGTGTGTGTGTGTGTGTGTGTGTGTGTGTGTGTGTGTGCATGCGTGCGTGTAACATCTGGGTACCTGGTCTAAACTAGGGAAGTAAGTGCCAATAATTGTGGGTGAAACAAATCTTCATTGTGAAAACGGTGTGGGTTACTACACCTGTAGCATTGACTCGTAGTTCCTAAATACAAAGGTAATGTTTTTACACAAACTGTACTGAAGTAAGTTATGTAAAATTGGTCCCAAACATACCTAAGATCTATTTCATGACCTTAGGATACCATCTCATAGTAGCCACCTTCACATAGTACGGTTAAATATTGTATATTAATTTTAAACTTGATGATTAGCTTCAGCTGACATGTGGTTTTTTTTAATCATGGTATAAACCATGTATCTGTTTATTTCCCAATTATATAATTACGGCTGAAAAATACTGTAATTACTCGTTAAGGATTTTGTTACTTACGTAGTAAAATCGGTACTCAAGTACTTGTTAAGATCACATGACCCAGCTCACATGATGCATTTGCCATCAGGGAGTGACACAATGAAAGCTATAGGGTTTCATTGACATAATTTTTCTTATCAAGAACAATAACATCAGTTACCTACAATGAGGTATGTGGTCTGACCAATGAGATCATGAATTAGGGCAAAGTGTCCTGCCCGCACCCTCCCCCTAGGCAGTCTCACACTATTTGCAATACCTCATAAACATTATAGGGTTGGAACTTTTGTAGATCTAGGGGTTTCACTGGTTTCTGGAAAACAGTTAGCTTTCTACAATCAAAAATGATTAAAATTAAAGTTCAAGTCTAAAACCAACAAACTACCTCTCTCTCCACACACTATATGCATGAACACCCACGCACACACACACGCACACACACACACACACACACACACACACACACACACACACACACACACACTAGGGCTGAGCGATACTACCGTTTTAGCGATATATCGCGATATTTTGAAAGTATCGATATTGCGATATTTTGTTATTAACGTGATACCATGCCTGTACATTATTGTCATTAAAATCCATTTGCTATGCTGTATTAGGCTCAAGAATCCTTGTAAGTCATAACCTGGTTACCCCTGCAGAGAGGTGTGAACACCATAACATAACTTCAAAGCATGTGTCACAATAACTGTTACTGTAAACAAGGATGACAGTAGCTAGTTTGATGCTACTTTTAAAGACTTCCTGCATGAATATTGAGGAATACACTATGTAGCACCAGCTATGATTGACATATTTGTAAGTATCGTGAACTATTCAGTATCGTGAATAGTGGCTTTAGTATCGATCGTGATACTAAAATGGCAGTATCGCTCAGCTCTAACACACACACACACAAACAAACGCACGCACACACACCTGTTTAGGCAATTAGGCAACAATCCTTCCTTACCCAGACACACCAGCCCTCCCTCTTATCTTAACACCTAGTAATGTCTCTTCTTGTCACTCTCTCCATTGATCTAAAGAAGACATAATTACGATTCATTTTCAAGGAAAGCAATGCACAAACACACACACAGCACACATACACATGCAAACACTGGGTTCAATGTTTATAAATACACAATTAAAGGTAAGGAGTTAGTGGGAAGTGTGTGAAATTCTTATTCACATAGCTACAGCCATTGGTAAGCTACAATACTTTGAATACTTAAACCAGCATTTGTATTTTGGGGGATAAGACTGGTTTTCGCACATGAAGTCACAAATATATGCTCGGATAATACAGCATGTGGTAACTGACAGCAAACCACTTTTTCTCTGTCACGACACTTGTCAATTAGATTTATAAGAGCCAACTCCGAAAAACTCTACACTATGGCTGCAGCACATATGGCAAGATTTTGCCCTGGAAACATTTGCACAAACATTACGGTGTAGGTATAAACTAACTATATATTCTATAGACCCTTTTCAGGTAAGCTGCTGCCATAGCAACATCCGCCATTTTGGAGTAAAACCCATTTTGAAACCCTGGTAGCGTGGGGGAAAGCGTACGTTTAACCAGGTTAACCTTTGCTGTGAAATGCAGAAGCTCTACTTCCTGGGTATTGTTTTACTCTTATAGAAAGCAACGCTACCAGGGTTGCAAAACGGGTTGTACTCCAAGATGGCAGATGTTGCTATGGCAGCAGCTCACCTGAAAAGGGTATATACAGCAGCTGGTGTACTGATAAGAGTTCATCTGACCATGTTACGATTTGACAGAACATGGCCTTCAGTGCTGGTCACTGTAAAGCTTTACAGTAACAACAACCATTCTTCCTTACACACTCAAACAATGTATGGTTATTTTGTGTTGCCAGGGATCCAGCTACCTGTGTTTCAGCTAGCTGTGTAGCCCTGAGTCTAGGCCCCTTTTCCTTCCCTGTATGTATGTATGTATCATTTATTATTATTATTATCAAACTGTATAAAGGGATACACAAAAGGCATGTGCCTGTACAAGGTGATACCCTTACAGTTACAAAAATACAATTACAAAAACAGAACAACATACACAATACAAGTACAGAATTAAACAATCACATTAAAATAAACTAGATCTGAAATGTTTAACCTGACTTCGTGCCAAAATGTCCTCAGGAATAGTGTTCCACAAGAATGCCACGGATACAAAAAATGTATGTATGTTGTCTTAATAAAACAAGACGTTTTCTCTTTTATTTTTATAATTATCATTATAAATATCCATATATGGTACTAGAACATACCTGCAATCAGCCATTGATTGGAGTGATGATCATAATATTTCTCGCTGTGTCTTACAATGGCCATAGAATTTCTCAAATCATCTGAATACGTTGCCACGGCATCCGCTGTGACTCTCGCCGTGACTCTCGCCATGACTACAACTAAGCTGTCACGTGCGAATAAATATTCCTATTAAACCCCATCAATCAGATGAGAGTTACTGCTATCCCTCTAGGGACAAGGAGGTAAAAATTAGCCGGTGGCACAGATTTAAAAGAATGAAAAAGGCTGTTCAGTATATTAAACTGGAGGTGATCGGTGTTGGTATGTGCTTTGGAGTATAGTCTCGTGCGCCCGACTGACCCTTTATATCGGGCGCACGAGACTACGTGGAGTATTGTTGTACCATAGTTTGTATATATATATAGTTGTACCATAAGTGCAGCACGGTATACAGCCTCTGCCTATTAGGCCACTACAAATACAAGGGGGTGACACACAGGCACTCACTGTAGGTAGATCTGCGACCGCGGTCTAAGTCAAAGGAAGGAACAAGCTTAAGCATGCTTTTATGCAACCTTTTTGGATATGCCAGACAAATAATGGCTTGAAAATCTAATGAAATAATGGAAATGGACTGCCCGCCCGCCCGCAAGCAAATATGCCTGAATCCAAGACGACAAACAGAGAATTTGTTTGGAGTGGCCTTACATGTTCATCCTCCAATGACAAACAGGAATAGACATATAACTCTTATTGTTTGTAAAGTGCCTTCGGACAACCAGGTGGTGGAAGAAGGTTGACATTTTATAAAATGCTATCTCACTAGAGAAAGTCTCATGGAGTCAGTAACAAAATAGAAAGAATCCCAATGTAGGCATACATCAAAGCAGCTGCTTGCATAAATAAGAAGGGTCTGGTTACTCTAGCAGCATTACAGAGTTGTAACAGTAGAATGTAATTAAACTATGACATCACATTTATTGCAGCAAGAATGAGATGTCTGACAATCATACAGAGTAAGTAAATATCAGTAACATTCTACAGATGACTACAACCAGCCTCGATGACGTCTATACAAAATGGTACCGTATAGCGGGTTATTTTCGAAACAGAAAATTTCGCACAAGGAGCAAAATCTGAATTTCGAAGGATTTTAATTTCGAAGAGTGTTTATTTCGAAGTCCGGATGGATTTCAAATAAACGGAAATTCATATCACAAATCATGAATGTTTGCCAAAAACTGACTTACTGATATGGAATAACCCCCATCCCTGTGCACTGGAGAGAAGACTGAGGGAGTTTTGAGTGGAATAAATTCACTGGCTCGCATGCTCGATCGTAGCTAGTATAGATTATAAAGCAGACGGCATCAATTCCCATTCTGGATCACCTGTTTTCTGGTTATTGGCACAGTGATGATACAGTTTACCCATTATCATTTGTAGTACTGAGCCAAAACTCGAGGAATACACAAGCGAAAGTTGGATCATTGCTTTCACTTGTGGGAATTTATTTTCGAAGAACAACCGGGCATGGGAATTTATTTTCGAAGAGAAGGGCCTCTTCGAAATATCCGAAAATAAAAACCTTTCGAAAATTACCAGCTATACGGTATCACAAACATAAAATGGCTGCTAATAGTGGGAGAAGACTAAATGCTGTTTTTAGCCTTCATCACTATATAGAGGCCAACTATAATAAATTTAATATGTGACAGGTGGTATAAGCAAGTGTAGCAGAAAGAACGTATACAGTGGTTTTGTAGTGAATGTGTAGTGAAGTGTATTCGAAAGTTGTTAAGCTTTAATAGTTAGATTGTTGTAGAGTAAATAGTTTTGTGTACATTTTATTTGAAGATTACCCTGAGTACTGTTCTGGTATTCTACTATCACTACTACTTGCTATGGGGTGATAGAGTAAAAATGACAGCACGAGGTTTAGAATTTAATTTTCACTTATCCCATTATTCCGAATTTTACAAACTCTCGCTTGTATACTTAATACATGCGAGGCATACATGGACACGTGTATCACGGAAATACCCTAGTCTATAGTTTTGTATGTGGACGTCAGTGTCATGGTGCATGTACAGTGTGATGGACTTATATGTTTCTTTTTAGGCTGCTTTGTCAAGAAACATCTAGATGATGTATGTTTATTTTAATATGTAGTATATGTTTTTTTTTTTCTTTAAAGACGAGCCTAGCTTCTATTGTAAACTCTTGGATGAAAGTGCATGAGTAGTGTGTTATGTTCATGACTATGGGTCAACATGCATTACAATTATAAATGCTGTTCACGAGTCCAATTAAATTTTGCTACCTGGGTCAGTAAACTTATCTAAAATAAATGCCCAGCAGTGTTAAATAGCCCCTATTCATTTACACACCTGGTCAAAAATGCTGGGAAGGTAATAAAGGTGAGAGAATACAGTGATATTGTATAGTCTGTATGAAGTACAGTGGAACCTGTCTTAGCAACCAATTCCTTAAAAATGCCACCTCTGTATAACGACCACCTTTAAATCCCCCAAGTGAGAAGTTAATACACTGATTCACCCATCCATCTGCCAACTAGGACCATGATCTGAAGGTGTGAGGGCATTTTCTGATAAAAGTGTTCATCCAGTCATAATGCACTCATGATCACAATTGTTGGCAGAAAATTCACTAATGCAAAAAAGTATCAGAACTGAGTCCATCTCTGATTTGATGTCGGTAGCCTTCAGAACTGCCCAGGTACAAGGTCTGATTGTCCCCACATTCAAGCTATTGAAACTCAACTATGGACTCTTTAGTTCTTGAAATCTGTTAAAAAGTGCATACTCATATACCTAGCTAACTATACTACACTGCTAGCTGATGATGCAGCTTATTATGCTACACTATTAAAATTACTGCATGAATAATTTACAAGCTGAAACTAAATGATCGCAGCAGATTGACTTCTAACAGTGGGAACTATTAACTTCTTTTTTCACTTTATTATTATTATCACACGACTCTTTATACGTTATACGTACTACAGCTCAGTGAGCTCAATTAGCAATGAATAGCAGTGACTGTGACTCCTCCAACCCTATCTTCCTCGTGCATTACAGACAATGGTAGAACTGAGCCTTTAGTCTGTTTTCCATCATTTAATTATCCAGTATAGCTCCTGTAAGTAGTTTACTAGCACAACCCTCCTTGGAACTTTCAACCTTCAACTGCTTAAATGTCAAAATGTGATGCTAGGCATTATATGGAAATTATCTGATAAATATGAAAAGAAGAGAATGTATGAGTTATGGCCGGGAAGTTGAAATGGCCACTTTCACTGGACTTACTACATGAGCACCAGCGCCTATTGTGCCTAGGTATAACTACACTTCTGCTTTTTGAGAATCCAGCTCAACACATACATGGGAGGGGGGGGGGCACAATGAACACGTGTCCCGATTATCAAGGTGGACTTGTTAGTGAGGTGTCCTGATCTGAGGGGTATAAAAGTGCATGTATATACTATTTAATGCTAATGATGACGACGCTTGTCCATGGTCCCTTTTGTATTGGTCACCTTTGTATGGCTGTCCCAAAATATTTTCTCATATTTCCCATACGTATGTATGCATTTTAAGTGGTCACTCTTCCAGCAATCAAGTATACTTGTTTGCCTGTCAGTAACTGTGTGTGTCAATGGTAAACCTACATAGTTCAACCAATGCCACCTGTATCATAAATGTTCTGGTGTATGTTTAAACAGTGGACTTAGTACCTTGGCACTCATTGGTTTGTAGAATTTTCAGTAATTCGCAAAGTTTAAACATTCTTTACTACTAGTTACCTTTGCGAGTCACAGTGGCTAGTCTGAAAACATTATGACCATGATGGTTCCTCAAAAGCAATTATGTTTTGTTTACAATATATTCAGTAATTTGTAACAATTATATTTATAATTCTGCATATTTTGTAATTCTTTTCAGGGTCACCAATGTACTGCACAAGTAGCTTGGTGTCTTGAAACGTCTCATCTGGATCATCAAAAATGCTATATGAATAGCATTGAATACACCAAGCAACAATAACAGGAAATTATAATGGTATGTATGAAGTGTGAGTCAAAAAGGCCTTGGGGCTGGTGCTGCTACATGTGCTCTCCCTAGGGGCTTTGCCCCAACAAGGATTTTGGAACTATTGATTTTCTTAAATTTAGAAAATGTAGTTTACTAGCATATCTAAAGCTCTATTAGAGTATTTTAATTGGATAGGCTTAGCCCCCTCTATATTATTAATTGGGAGAGAGTCTTTAGCCCCCACTGTAATGCGTATGAATTAGAAATAGAAGTGTGACCATAAATAAGTGTCCTATGGTGTACCTTATTAGCATTGCATTATGTGTGCGTGTGCGTGCGTGCGTGCGTGCATGTACTCTGTGTGTGTATACTGTGTGTGTTTGTGTGAGTGCGTGTGTGTGTGTGTACTGAGCATGTGTACTGCATGTGTCTGTGTGCGTGTGTGTACTCTCTGTGTGTGTGTACTCTGTGTGTGTGTGTGTGTACTCTGTGTGTGTGTGTGTGTGTGTACTCTGTGTGTGTGTGTGTGTGTGTACTCTGTGTGTGTGTACTGTGTGTCACTAACTCTCTCGTATCCATAGAATATTTTGATTAGATTTCCACTGAGATGAGGTACGCAAACACTGTGATGGTTGTGTAAATGATATTACTTTTCACAGGCATACATGGTGTTCAAGGTGTTGTCTCTGTGCAGATGAAAACTACATAGACAGTAGTCTACTATACAGCCTTTATGTAAAATTATTTATTTAGAGTAATTAGCAAAACCTTGAGTCAGTGTCAATCAATATAGCAACACATATATGTGATACATTTCTGACCTATTTGAAAGATTTTTTTCGACAAATTCACTGCACATCCAAGTTGTATGGAGATTGATGTCCAAACCAGTTATTATAATATGTGACTGCAGAGTACCTCAACATCAATCATAAAATCAAACCAGGATCAGGATATAATGTAGGTAGTGAGCCTTAGAATGAGGCTTCTTGTGCTTTTTGTTATTTAAAATAGAACAAGTCTTGAGAAGTTTCCATCAAGGTTTCCATTTATACATGTACGGTGTACCACAATAATTTAGAAATAATAATTCAGGTACCGAAGCTTGATGCAGGCAGAGGACAGGGGCCTCATTTGGAGTAGCCTTACATTTTTTAGTACTACAAAGTGGAGCACAGAGAATACAGATGCTCACCAGTCCCTAAATCTTAGCCAAGGGGGTGCTATACTAGCACTGATATATCCACCTGCCTGTGCTAATTAGTTCAACTTCAGTCATGTCATAGTAATATTGTTTTACAGTACGTAAGTGCTAAAAGCCATTGGCAAGTCCTGCCAAATACACCAACATGACTACAAGACTTAAATTACAGTACGGTCAAAACAGGAAACCACTTTGCCAGAACTATGTTATTTGATGAATTATTATTCTTTGTGTGTGCTGTGCAGAAATCAATGTGATTATAACGCACAGGTGTGATTGTGATAATTATCTAAGAGGGTACAAAACTGATCGTGTGTGGGGGAGTTGACTATATGAGGGAGGATTGAGTTCCACAGTTTGATTGTAGAGGGGAAAAGGAAAATTTAAAACTATCAATTCTGGTATCTAGTTGGTTGGAGTAGCCATTTCTGTGGAATAGGACACATTTAGTAGGGTTTCCACTCAAAATAAGAAGGTGCTTCTTTTTGTTGTTTCTGGATATTTTCACACAGATTGACCTTTAAGATAAATGAAACAAAGTGCTAATTTGTTATTGAATAGTTTGTAGCATTCAATATCAACATAATTTTACCACATGCAAATATCCAAAAAGTGGTTACGTGACCAAAAATCTTATGATATAGGATTTCCACTGCAAAATGGCATGATTCCTTAGCTCTTTTCATTGTTTCTAGTTTGTTTCACACAGACTGACCTTTAAGATAACAAACAATCACCAGTTTATTGTTAAACTGTCTGTTGCTTTCAATATCAATGCGGTTTTAACTGTAAATATCCAAAAACTGGTCACGTGGCAAACAATCCAATTACAGAGCTATACAGGATGTGCTATAGCACTAAAAAATGTAGAAGTCTTCGTTGAGGTACAAAATGTGCTAATTGTAACCTAGATCACCTTAAAATACAAAGAGTTTTCAAATAAGCTGTCCAATGTAGCTATTAATATGGTATTTTGGTCACGTGGCCACTTTTAGGATATGTTGTGCATTAAAAATGTGCTGATACCCAATGCTGCAAGCAATCCAATAATAAACTAGCACTTGTTTGCTTTATCTTAAAGGTCAGTCTGTGTAAAAATCTCCAGAAACAACAAAAGAAAGCACCTTCTCATTTTGAGTTGGAAACCCTACATTTAGAATACACACCTGGTTGTTAGTGATTTTATACATCATCTGTACTATGGTTCTGTTCCTCCTGCTTTCTAGGGTAGGTAAGTTTAGATTTTCTAACATTAATGAAACACTTGAGAATCTAGAGTAGTCCTTGTAACATAACCTTGCTGCCGATCGTTGAATTGCTGGGCAACCTTCAATAATTCACACTGGCATGTACTTTTATCAGACCCAGTAACTTCAAGTAATTGAAGGGAAGACCCAGACCGAAAGGGTCTGGGTTCGAGACTAGGGCGGTGCTACTGACAATAACAATTTCAATCATCATAAGGTGACAACTGATCACGTGATAACCATCACAAGTTTTTATCAATTAGTAAAAGCACAGTAATAGAGATCAATCACTGGCCATGGCCTTGTCCGATTTGTAACGAAACAGCACTGCCTAGGAGGTTTCACTTATGCAGCTGGTTCTGGCCCCCACGCAAGATTCATCGTGCGACTATCCACGTGTGTCACTCCAGCAGACTGGACGTCTTCTTACCGAGCTCGGTTTCTTTTATAGGTAGTGTAGGCTCCTCGTCCAGTGTCTGATATCGATGCGTCGATCCCTACATAAGTAATTATAATTAATAAATGGCATATTTGCTAAATGACATAGGTCTAGTTAAATACAGAAATACAAATAAGGTCTGTTCACGTTCCATCGATGGGTGAAATTACCACGGTGATACATGCTCGTAAGTGTGATATTTCGTATCATTGATCGGCTTGTGTCGTACTATATTGGCAATACGCAACTCGTGTAACCGTGTATTGTCATTTAGATTTTCCTGTGTTTTGAATTTTGATTGCAGGATACAAGATGATTGAACCTTGATGCTCCTCCGCTAATGTATAGTAATGCTCCTCAGGAAATCATCTGCTGCCAAGTTCATGATGAAACAAATTTATGAGTTCATCCATGCTGGGCTCTAAAATTTCAGGTTCTCTACTAAACGTTACTGTGTTTGAACAATTTAAATAAGCCAGGTGGCTCTTGACTGACTCTGCTATGCTAACGTTGTAGTATATTATACTTGTCAGTTTATGCATTGCTAAAATTATCCCATGTATCATCTTGTTTGTGACTTATATATTATTATAGAAATGGAGCAAGGCCTTTCGATACTTAGATTCTGTAAAGTATCCATAGCTGCTGCTTTGATGTGCTAGTCAATGCTAGCCGACTTTGTACCTAACGTGTATTAAGCTGAAATTTAAAAAAACCCATTCAAACTTGATGAAGCCAAACCTAAATGTAGTGAACATGCAATACTTATCATCTATTTAACATCAACAATTAATAGAATCAACACTTATCTTATATACACTCAGAACAGCTTCATGCCTACTTCATCCGTATTATGCACCTCTAAAACAATTGCTATTATATATTTATCTTTGCTTTCTTTCCTTTGTGATTATTTTGGAAACATTCATCCCTAAATTAATAAACTCAAATAGTAAGGCTTAAGATTTAAACAATATTGTGGAGGTGCTATTTGGTCAGTGTCTAGTTTTCCCCCTGAATACTTGTCAAGTTCTAAAGTATCTGTTATGGTGGTATTGGACAGTAACTGATCAGGTATGAATGACAAAAATTCCCCTGCATGGATTTAATAAATGGCATGCTGGTGTCACGTGTGTTACTATGATAATTTGCAGTGTATTAACTAGGAGTATTCAATCTTACATGTACATTGTAATAACTTAAAGTTGTTACTCTTATTTCATAACCATATATATATTATGCTGATAAGAAACTGTCAATTTTAGTTGTCATGTTATTGATAGTAAATAGCATGTACTAGTGATGCCATAGAATATTACAGGTTTTTACAATTGAATTCGGCGACCTTGCAATTGAATTCGTCCCGTTTGCAATTGAGTTCGTCGCTTTTGCAATTGAATTCGTCCCGTTTGCAATTGAATTCGTCGGTTTTGCAATTGAATTCGTCGGTTTTGCAATTGAATTCGTCGGTTTTGCAATTGAATTCGTCGCTTTTGCAGTTAAATTCGTCCGTAACAAGAATGGCAGCTGGAGCAAACACGAAAACATGATGTAGCAGCTGCTACAAGAACTTGTTCAAGTACAACAGTAGTAAACAACTCTTTATAAGGCAATAATTCTTCCTCTACAGCCTCTCCAGCAACATTCCAAACTCTACTACGCCATTCACGATGGGTGTGGTCACTCGCGAGCAAGCTAATTAACTTGTCAGACAGCTTTCAGCTTCGCGTACTACCAGCTTCAATTACCTTCTAGTGTCTCAAGTGCAACTCTCCAAGGCATAAATAGTTCATCTCTTAATGAACGGGTTGGTTTCTTGGAGCCGTTTTGTTTATGACGAATTGTAATGCAAACGCGACGAATTCTATTGCAAAACCGACTAATTCAACTGCAAAACCGACGAATTCAATTGCAAAACCGACGAATTCAATTGCAAACGGGACGAATTCAATTGCAATACCGACGAATTCAATTGCAAACGGGACGAATTCAATTGCAATACCGACGAATTCAATTACAAACGGGACGAATTCGATTGCAAACGGGACGAATTCAATTGCAAAGGCGACGAATTCAATTGCAAAAACCTGTATAATGTTGAGATTCTTACTGATACTGAAACTCTTATCATTGGGTGTATGTTGCTTAGTTATCACTACACTATATGGATTCTTATAGTTCTGCTTTACCTGCTGCGTGGTTGCTTGGTTACCATTAACAGGTCAGTAATATCGACATTATAGAACTTAATGTGACTGGGTATTTTCTTATTACCTACAAAACTGCTACTACAAACTCTGTATAGTGGCAATTAAGTGTTGTTATAAACACATTTGTTTATAAACCACACTTACAATGAACTTACATTTAAGTACAGTAGTTGCCAAGTGAGAAGTCACCCCTTACCTTTTGTTGTATGTGATTGTAAATGCTGCATGTGTGTGATTCGAGGTCACATTGATTTGCTTGTATTTTGTTAACATTATTTTGTTATTTCATTAACTATACCCACTTGAGTACAATCGTAACTATTACAAGTTCACTTAGCCTGGTGCTTCTTTCTCTGTGAAGTAATCCATGATCCCACACTATCTTCAAAATGTCAACTACTAGTATATAGACTGAAGCCATCATCTTCAACATGTTTCCTGTTAAGATTCTTCTCATTGCGCCATCTAGTGTACATGTATATGTATATGTAGAGAACCCATGAAAAAGCCAATGGAAAACGGCTAAACCAAACAAAAGGCATCAAGCTCATATACCCAGTAACTCTTCCTTGTGATCTACGTACAATCATCTAAATCAAATATGTGACCGGTACATCTTTCACACGCATCCAATTGTATGACTATCTTAGCTAGACTAGAAGTATGTAATAATTAATCATGAACTTGAGATACCATAACTTGGCATTCAAGCAACATAATTATAAACCCTTATCTCTTAAACATATTGTTGGTACTCACTACTGACTAAATTTTAAGTCAATAGCTTTTTCCAATCTAAGTTATGAGTCATAAAATGGATGTGTGTGGAAGACTCCTTTTAGCAAATCTTTCATAATTATGTATAGTACACCCAACTGTTGCGATGCTTTAAATGCATTTAACTGTGTCAGCACTTCACAATATTTCCAAGCTTTATCCATTATTTTCTACTATCCTGCAGAATTCCTACCATTCCCCAGTCTGTCTTTTTGTTGTTGATGAGGGAGAAATTTGTTCTGCTGAGGACACAACACAAGTTGACCCCCTTGCCATGGGCATGTGGTTCTTTTGATTCACCATTTACATGATGAAGTCTCTGATGATTCTCAGGTTTGATTTGCTGATGATGCAAGTGCTGTTGGTTCTCTCTCCTCACTACTGACTAGGTGGCAACACCTTTTATCCTATGGTCCAGCCAATGGTTACTTTACTTAATGCTGTTAAAACCATTTTAATTGTGAAGCCAGAATACCTTACGAGGGCACAGCTGTTTATTTCTGATACCAACATTTAGATAACTGCTTGTGGTCAATGCCATCGTGGTGCTATGCTAGGATCAAGAGAGTTTGCATAGGGTCATTTCTGAGACAGAAACCATAGCTTCATTGCAGTCTCATGTAACTAATTAGTCTTCTACCTCTGACCAGTCAGTAAATGTTGTCACTGATATTATTGCTGCAAACAGAACAAGCACTCATGACAACCTCCAACAAGATTATAAATTCAGTAATGTCCTTTATGGTATTGACAAATGTCCTAAAGGTACCCCGAGGAATGAACGTTCTGGCCTTGACCTCAGTAATGTTGCTAAGATTATCACCATAGTTGATGAGAACATAAATCCTTTATCTATCCGTGACCTACACCGACTAGGCAAATATCAAAAACAACCTATAGATGCCCTCAACCTATCCTAATTAGATTTAACAGAGCCATTGTGTGTCCCTACTGTTATCCAAAACCAGTTACTTAACAAATAGTATATGGATCAAACCAGATATGACCCTAGAAGAGTGACTTACTGAATCGGTCCTACTGAAAGAAAGGTGGGCTCTGATGCAAAAGAAAACTGAGTGTAAAATGATTAAAATCCATGGAAACAAGATACTATTTGTGAATAACAAGCTTCATGGAGAAGTAAAGAATTCTAACCTTGTTCTCAATCAGTCCAACCTAGAGAAGCAAATGGATCCTGCATGACTAAACTCCAAAACACCTAATGCAAATCAAATCGATTATACCCTTGAATTTCTAACTATTAATTGTCAAAATATTCAAAGTCAAAATAACAGAAATGAACTTGCTGCAATACTTTCACATTATAACATTACAGATTGGAATTGTTTGTTGAGTTCCTCAGCCTGGCCTTCAGAGTGGTATACAAAGGAATCTTTAAACCTATTCCATTAGTATCTCTTCGAATAGTTTTAACATATCTCCAGAACTTCTTATAATGTATTTCACCATCATCACTTGTTTTGGCACTTCCTGTGGGACTCACAGATAACTGTTGTGATATTGTTCTTAATTATATGGTATATAGTCCTGCCATGCTTCTTCTGTTTGTAAAATACTTTGCTTTATTATACAACTTATTCTGTTGTTTTTTTTAAACTGTCTCTTGATGTTACGATTTATCCATGACAATTCTCTGGTGGCTCTAGACATTGTCTGTGGTATATTTTCAGTTATTGCAACCGCTTATAGCCTGCTTGAAACTTTTTAGTTTACTTCTACGGTATTGCAATATGGGTCTGAGGAAAGAAATTCCATTTTGGAATGCTGATAAATTAGTCTTAAATTGGATCATATTACCCCTGTTGTACAAAACTATTGGATTTTCAAATTCAATATCATCTGATTCAGGTCTGTTGTTTAATGTTAATTCACAGTACACAGCTTCATGATCTGGCATGCTAGGGATTACTTCAATGACTCAGTGTGAGAGGAGAAAATTAGTTCGAGGATATTTCCTCCATGAGTAGGTTCTGTAACCAACCGTTCCAATCCAAATTCATTGACACTCTAGCTATAATTGGTTAACGTCAGTACTATATGTTGAGTTTGGATTCACTTGCCCTACATCATCTATCAAGGGTAAATTGAAGTCCCTGCTAATATTATTTGTGGCAATTGTGATGTCTCATTTTGGAAAATTTCTGATAGAGAGTTATTCAATATAGTAATAAGGATGGCATTATTATTAGGTGGTCTGAAAAAATAATGAAACTGTCTCTGAAACCAATAAATATACCACCACCACCACCTACAAATGATCTTTTCTGATAATTTTTTAACAGCAATATAAATATAATTTGGGATGATAGAAATGTTGAGTCAGTGTGAAATTTGTTTCCTAGTACACAGAATATACGTAATGCAATTATATAAAACCTCCTAGCAACTTACACAGTGAAATGATGTATATATGAGGCAGTCTTGCCATTCCCAGTTATCTCAATAATATAGCTAGCTACTAGCAATAGAATACTGTTACCTTGCTTAAGCTTTAACAGAAGCTACATACACCAATATTACTGTATTTGAGCAACGAGTACAAATGGCCAACGTATTAATGGACAACTAGCTTACTGAGAAAGTGTTGATCTGACAAAAGTTTTGATGTGACAAAATGTGAAGAATGGTTTGCATTGTGGTAATAAGTATATTCATTATAGCAGCTGATCAGGTGTGAATGACAAAAAATCTCCCCATGCAGTAAATGGTATGTGTGTTACTAACTTTAAAGATACAGTGCATTTAACAAGGAGTATTCAATTGTTATTGTTGTTAACACTTTACAGTGACCAGCACTGCATGTGCATTGTAGTAAATCCAGCTATTAGTCTAAGTTTCATAACCATACACATGCTGACATGGAAGTGGCAATTTTTGGTAGTTGGCATGTTATTGGAGAGAAATATAGTAAATAGCATGTACTAGTGATGCCATAGAATATATGTTGAGTTCCTTACTGATACAGAAACTCTATCTACTATGTTAGTGGGAATGCATGTTGCTTAGTTACATCTCTATGCTATAAGGATTCTCACATTACATATACTTTAACTGCATGGTTACTATTAAGAGTCCAGTATTGGGCAAGTTACTTTGTAAACGTAACTAGTTACATATTACATATTACTTGCAACTGAACTATTTAGTTACAGTTACATATTACTAATAAAATAAAGTAACTATAATAATATTACATATTACATTACTTTGTGTCCACAGCCTTAAGCTGTCACGTGTGAAACTACCACTTTATCACGTGACATGATTGCGTTGTTGGACAATGTGCAACTCTTGGTCATAAGTAAGAAGCTGGTGAATAAGCTTCATTCAATAGGCTTCGTTACTTTGTTGTGGATATTAGTAACTTCGTTACTTGTAGTAATAATATTACATAATATTAGACTCGTTACAGTAACTATATTACTTAGGTAACGCGTTACATTTGTAAGTAAAGTAACATGAGTTATATTATCTGCTTTTATAGCGTATTTCGCTATATTACTTACTAATAGTTGCCACAAAAGTAATAATATTACGTAACGCGTTACTCCCAACACTGTAAGAGTCCAATGATTTGGGTTTTATCAGTCCACGGAATCTAAATGAATGTATAAATGTGATTGGGGATTTTCTTATTACAAAGTTGCTACTGCAAGCTCTGTAGAGCAGCAATGAAAAGATTTGTTGTAATCCTACATGTATAGCTAAACCACACTCACATGATGTACAATTTATACGACTCATCTTTGATTATTCCTATTGTTAATGTGATCATGATCAATCAATAGTGTTGAAAATCATTGTAAGTGGAATGCATCTACTAATGAAGTTATACATTGTGGTTATATTTGGTGTATTCTATGATGTGACATTATATTATACGTAATTAAATATGTCACAGTTACATGAAAGGACATTCATGGTCAAGTAATACCATTGCTACATTCTTCGTGATCTCTGATAATACTGTGATAAACAATATTCCACAAATAATTTCCTTATCTCTTTGTGAAGAGGACAAATTCATCTCAAGTTTTAAATCTGTCTAAGTGCTTTAACTACCATCAGAAATAGTTAGTTTATATTACATCAACCAGTGATCCCTTTCTGGGTTTCCTCAAGAGTTCACAAACTTGAGCAAGGCCATGATACGTATATATGTGTGTGTGATACGTATGTTGAAAAATTACTTAATAAGTGTAATACTTCCCTGAGAAATAAGAAGCTGATATGTTGACCATGTAGAAAAGTATACAGTAACGACACCTCAAAATATAATTACATCATACTTACATGTATCTTCACCTAAAAAACCTACTACACACTCTGTTACACTATATGCTATTGCCAGATACAATTTCTGTACTATTCTTACAGAAGTTTACATCCATTTACATCCAACTCCCAGTCAATCCTCACGTTGACGAAGTGCCTTATCCATTCCATCACTGTTAATGATGCTGTTAGGAACCATGCAGCACGGGGGCAATTTATTCTCTCTTCTACACCCATGAACAGCATGAGAATATGAATGAGATAATGATGATAATGAACTCCCCCCAAATTCCCTTAATAAATGTTTCAACTATCTTCATTATGTCAACAATTACAATTATCCAAATCATGCATACTCCACACCCTGTACAATCATTATGACGTGAATCGTTCACTGCGCAGGCCACACAAGTTAAGATTATTGTACTGATCCCATGAATTACTTCAAATATTAAATCATAATGTTTCCTACTGTAGAAACTGCTTAAACCTGGGAGGGGTATCTGGCTTAGCACTATCATAGTGGCCTTATCAACTCCTCCTTTTGTTCTGCACAAATCTTCATTGTTATAGTAGTCAGTCCATGTATTGCAATATTTGCTGCCACACTCAGGCTCACAGTAGCCAATTCCAATGCAACAAAGAACTATCATAAAAGAAAATTTGTATACAGTCAAGTTATATCCAACAACTATAATACAGGTATACTTGTCGTAATTACACAAGGTGATGAACAAGAGTCTCATTGTAAGCCTTACAAGATAAGTTGTGAGTTTACACCACTAGTAACAACTACGTACATATCAGGGCTCATGTCCCAATGACACTGTTTACAAAGTTTTGTTGTATAAATACAGTGTAAATGGTGTATACCTGTAGTATTTTGCGGTTGTTACTTGCTTGCTGTTATGTGAGCTGGCAATTGCATCTATATATTTCAGTGGCTTTTGCTTATACAAGTCTTGGATCACATCAAGTTGGAGGGTCTGAAGTTGCAAGCTATAGCTGTTACAGTATCTTGTAACTTTATACGGCAAACTTTATTTTGGTAGCTACCCACTTTAGTTTTATTGGGAATAAGCTGAATCATAAGACATGAATTGCAGTGTCTCTTGTAACTATGTACAATTAACTTTTCACTAGCTATTTTGACCTGAAAAATTCTCTTTCTATTAAACATATTATTAGTGCTAACTACTGACTAAAGTTTAAGTCAATATTTTTCAATCTGAAGTTATGAGTCATCAAATTTGGCAAATTGGATACATGTGGAAGACCCTCTTTAGCAAATCCAGTCACATAATATTATATAGCCCAACTTTAACACCACGAAATTAATTAGTGGTCAGACTTTGGAATTTTAAGTTATAGCCAATTAAACACATTTATAAACAATAATACTAGCACTAGCAGCAGCTGGCTGCATCATGGCTACTTGATTAAAACACTTCTAATTAAGTTTACTTGACAAGGGATGGTCCTGAGCATAATTCCTGCACCCCAAACTTAAATCTTTTACCATATCAGCAATGGAAACCAGAATATTAAAGATTAGCAGCTGTTTGAAACAATCCATCTTTCCACAGATAAATGTGAACACAATGAAGATTGCAGAACATATGGTGGACTGGCTGGGCGTTCATCAATTTATACCTGACTATATAGAAAGTCTTATAAGTGCTGGTTCATGCACACATCAGAACAATTTTTTTCTCACCAGAGCTTCTAAAATTATGTCAAGTTATATAAACATTTTACATTTAGTGTTTGTAAAGCATGCCTTCTTGTGTGGCATACTGTACTGTATTTGTGGTGACTATCCCATTGTAATGGAATATGATGTGGATGATTTGGTTACTATTCCTAATGATTAGAGTAGCAATGATACTGACATTGTTACTGAGTAAAATAGCAAGTTAGTGTATCTGGCAAACACAGAGCAATATGTGTGTCAGCCATGTTGTGACGGACAACATTGTATCAATATCAAGCTAATCTTTTTCTATAAAATAGTTAATGAAGACATACATTTATTGAAGCAATGATACCACAATAATTATTTTACAGTGGATCCTCTCTTATCTGGGAACTCTGGTGTATACTAATGTCTGTATCTCAGAAATGTCCGTAACTAAGAAATGTATGTTAATATGGCACAGTAACTGAATTAAATACAAGTAATGTTATTAATGTTATCAGTTAGTGCTATGCAGTTTAGTGGACAAAGGGGGAAGCATTCATGGTCACTCCAGTCCTATGCACTGGAAAATTTATTATCTCTAGCAACCAAGTGGTGGTTATTAATAGTAGAATAAACAAGCTACCTAACTGATAAACAACAACCTAACTTTAGGTCCCCTCCTTGAATGTGCTTTCATCCATATAGTACAGAGAATATTTATGTTTTTCATCCATCCAAAACTTCATTATTGTAAATGGACTACAGGCCATGGCTATCTGGACAAAAGGAGGTTCCACTGTACCACACTATAAATAGCAACATGTCATATTACTTAGAAGCCCAAAAACTGTAGTATGTGGCTAAACTACTATTATTATCATATAAAAGTGTTACTATTCCCAACGTTGTGTATGCAGATCAGTACATACATTTCTTTCCGTTGAACTTTTTAAACTGTCATTGTTCAAAAAATATATTGCCAAGACTTTCTGGGTATGTGATGATTAACAACTATGCAAGCTGGCTAGCTATAAAGCAAAGTGTAGTTTTGCATACAATTTTAATGTCAATTACTACACTGTATGTAGTCATGGGTCAAGTCCAACACCATGCACAATGCACATACATCAAACTTGTTGCAATAAAACTTTCCCACTATAATACAACATGTTATTAAGTTTTTGTCACATCAGAAATTTTGTGCTAATTAGAGACCAATAGTTATTATGGAGGAGGTCGCTGTTGATAATTATTAATTGTCAATTTGTCATTCATATGTTTTAGACTTCTATGACATTTGGATATTCGCACTGTTAGGTCACACCAGTGTTGTGTGGCTGTACTCTTTGGCCAGGAGCTTATTTCACCTTGCGGCACTTATAATTATGAGCTCCTATTTATAGTATTGATTGTGGGGCTTAGTTTATATCAACCCAAAAACACCTACAGTATGCTGTAAAAATGGTGTGTCCAAGAAACTACATGTACGTGTAACCCAAAGTATAAACAGCTCTGTAGTAGAGAAAGACTTCATGAAAGATTTTTTTCCTTTCTTTGACCCTTTTCTGTTTCACCTTATTGTTAGCTAGGCCATGTAATATTTAAGTCTCCAGTTCCAGTGTGTTAGGTTAGGTTAATCCAAAGGCTGCAGCACATGTTCTTCAGTGCAGGCCACTGTAAAGCTTTAATAATAATAATAAAATAAAAGTAAAAAATAACTGGTAACTTAAGGTGCTGATACCTGGAGCGATCAAAAATCAATCTTAATCCAACTAACTATATAATTACTAAAGTTTTTAATCCTTGCAAGAATATCTTGCATGGCTGTAAAACAAGTGCACCGATGAAAGTAACTGGCAATTAAAATAACTGATATCTGAAGCGGCCAAGAATGAATGTTTATATACAACTAATTGAAATTAACAAATAGTTTAACATTGAACCTTTATCTTTCAGTTGTGTTCTACATTCACTCTTGCTGCATCATAAATTGATTTCTTTTAACTCTAAATGGCTGGTAATTTGGCCACCTTTTCTAATAGTCAGTGTATAGAGCAAACAAGGTGGCCAAATTAGAGTTTTAAAAAATAAATATAGGATGCAGCAAGTCAAAGCTGCTATCCTTTAATTTCACTGCTTTATTGTGTGAATTTATACACATACTTATATTGCAAGTGTAATACTGTGATTTTGATTTTATTTGTTTGCTGCTAGGCCTGAGTCAAATAGCTATGTTCAAAATTTTACCCAAAATACTTTCAAGATTTTCCCCAAAATTTCACTTATCATGCTCTTCAGTGATCCCATTATGCTTGTATTATGCTCCTAGGTTAGCAACATTTCTTACAATTAATCTTGGAACATTTTAATCAGTGAATGCTCTATTAAAGTATTCCACTACAAGGTGACTGTTTTATTAGAGAGTATCGGTCTAAGGAGCTATGTACTGAGTGTCCTATTACAATTTGCACTTTCCACTGACTGCTTTATGAGAGATTATTCATGGAATGAAGCTCCATAGTTTGAAATATCCACCTAATATGCTAGCATACCACTCTAGTCAATTATGCTTTTTATTTAATATGCTTGCATATTTATTTATTTATTATTAATACTGTCAAGAGTATATAATGGGGAGGGCCTCCCTCCCCATTATATACTTTTGATACTGTGCAGACCTCCATTTGGGAGTACATATATGCACAGATACATACAAAAGAAGTGTACAAGTCTATAGCTGGGTTGATGCATAAAAGTCTACTTTTTGACGCAGGCCTATTTGCTGCATTTGTGTTGGATATTGCAGGATATACAGTGATGTGGCTGAGAGTATTAACCTCTGTGGGAAGACTTAGGCGTTTATGCCGGGGAAGGACATGCATAATACCATTCTGCAATGGACGAATGTGGCTTGATCTCGTGCTTGAATTGTACAAGTAGCACTTATGTTTTTCAGCATATTAGCAAGAGTTCATATTAATATTACAAGCAGTTTGCAAACTATGTACACAGTGAGAATAATTCACATACAAATGAAAATTATATGAAGTTATTTGTCATGCATGAATGGCAACAGCTACCAGTGTTGGGAGTAACGCATTACTTATGTAACGCGTTATGTAATATTTTTGTGGTAACTAAGTAATATAATGAAATACGCTATAAAAACAGGTAATATAACTCACGTTATTTTACTTACTAATGTAACGCGTTACTTACGTAATATAGTTACTGTAACGAGTCTAATATTATGTAATAATATTACTACAATTAACGAAGTTACTAATCTCGTTAGTAATCCACTGAGTAACGCCTAGCCACAATGAAGTAATGAAGCCTACTGAACGAAGCTTATTCACCAGCTTCTTACTTATAACCAAGATTTGCACATTGTCCAACAAGGAAATTATGTCACGTGATAAGGTGATAGTTTCACACGTGACAGCTTAAGGCTGTGGACACAAAGTAATATAATATGTAATATTCAGTATTATAGTTACTTTATTTTATGGGTAATATGTAACTGTAACTAAATACTTCAGTTGCAAGTAATATGTAATATGTAACTATAGTTACTTTTTACAAGTAACTTGCCCAACACTGACAGCTACTGTCATCTGTTACAAAGTTTTTTTATTAGCAACATTGGCAGACACAGGGAGATATAGGGATAGCTATAGGGTATACTCCCATGCAGTTTATGACTCAGCAACAGCAGCTCATTACACTGTTTTGTACCAATAAATATATGCCTATAACTTCCATCTTATTAGTTTTGCTTTATTTTCCTCAACAACATAAAAGGTAACAATGATTTTTATTACAGCAACAACCACAGTACAACTGCAATCGTGGTTCCAAATATGGTAAATCTTTTACAATTATTTAGTGTAAGTATCTTCACCAGTAGCTACTGGATCTAGCCATCACCGATCAACAAATTAGCACTATATAATGCAGTTATACACTGTAAAAATAATTTTGTCATTTTAACAAACTGTTTGTTATCTTATACATGTGATCAAAGAAGATTTGTTGAAAACTCTTACTGAAAGTTTGGTGCTCTCTCATTTACTTTATTCACTGTCAGTTTGGGGCCCTTCACTTTCCCAGTATAGTATCACCTTCAGAGGCTGCAGCAAATGCAAAACCATACTGTATGTCTCTGTAGGGATCTGTATAAGTATGATCATGTAAGACATCACTATCCAGCACTGAACTGGTTTCCATTTGAGCTTTTGGTTCAGCATCGCAGCTTGTGTGCTATGCACAACTTGTTTGAGTTCCAGCGTATGCAGTACCCACCTATTGTGCTTGGGCAGAAACATTCATATGGGACAAGATCATCTGCATTGTTTGTTCAGCCAGTCCGTTGTCATCTTTCCTTTGTTCAGAGATTTATTTCGTTTCAAGACCGCACAATGGTGGAACAGTCTTCCTGAGGACATGGTGATGGCACAAGATTTTTCTTCCACTTAATTTCACATTTATTGACTAACTGATTGTGTGTATAAATTATGTTATGCATTTTCATGGTTGTAAGTGTATGTATTTGTGTTCTGTTGTATGTTTCCTCGGCCAGGGAAGAACGGCTATGCCGACTGATTTGAGTTTAAATTATAAATCAAATCAAATCAATACCACCGTTTCGTACCTGTTGTTTGGATACAAAAACTTGCCCAACTCAGTGAATTACGAAACGGTGGTAGTTAACAAACAATTTGACAAAATCGTTTTTACAGTGTACTATGCTATTACATGTATTATGATAGTTAACCTCTTGGTAACTTACACAGTAAGATGATGAGTATGATGCTCAGTCGTGCCATTCCCATGCAATTATATCAGTCTCAATATAGCCACTAGCTAGTTGGAGATTACTGTCACCTTGCTTATAAGCTTTGAGTAGAAACTATACATATATTTTTACTGTAGCTATTTGCACAACAATTAAGCACAAATGGCCAACGTATTTATAGGCAAATGTAGTCTCGCAGCTCCCGACCCTATATAAAAGACTACGGAAGTACTATATGTTTACGCATAGATACTGTCGATATACGGTTACGTCTCGACAACCGCAGCCAAATCCGCTCAGTTATAGCAACACCAACACCAACCCGATGGCACAACTTTACTTATGCAACATTAAAGCGAGCCCAACAGAAATGGTGAGTTTGTATGCCTGTTTTCGCTATGATTTTAAGCGCTAAACTCACCTCAGGGGACACCGGATGTAAAATTTTAAAAAATGATTAGCTATTACTACACTAGATGAATTACCGCGCCGGAGCCGCGAGTCTTTTGAAATCTTACGCATTACTATTTGTAAAGGGTCTATGCTATTTGAAGTGGCCGGGCGCCTCGAAACTAAGACAACTATAGCTTAGGCTAAGAAAGTGTTGGTGTGGAAAAAGTTTTGATGTGACAAAATGGGAAAAATGCATTTGTACGGGCTGCATTGTAGCTTTGCAGCTGATCAGGTGTAAATGACAAAAAAAAATCCCCATGTAGTACAAGGAGTATTCAATCACACTGTACATATTAGTAACTATTATTATTATTATTACTAGGACCGCGTCACATACAACCAAGTACATACACCAACGTGACAGCCCCCCGGTGAGGCTATTAGGTGGTGAATGCATTATCCCCAAATCAACTCAATATGTCACAGTATAGTGACAGATATAACACAATAGTGGCATCGTAACTAAAGGCCACCAGTAGCTAAGTGCCAGTACATCATTGGTGTGGTAATGGCACAGTGATGTGTACAAAGTATATGTATACAAAACATACAGAAGAGAACTATACATTATTGCAGTATTGTATGCAGCAATACATTATAGGCAACATCACCATGCAGATAAAAATTATTAGCCAATATACATCAATGCATATCAACATCAACTAGAGCTAAGTAAGGTTCATCAGTGATGTAGCAATGGCACAGTGATGGGTGACACACTATAGTTATGCATACACAACTTTCAGGAGATAGCTACACAATGCTGTAGGCGTATGCAAGCCAGATGAACCAGATAAAGGAAGACAGCCAAGCCACTAGAGCCTAGTAGCTACGCCAGGTGAAGGCAAAAAAGATTAAGCACGTATTGAATTGCCTGACACCAACACAAAGAAAGTTCGCCATGCCAGCTGCACAAGACAAAATTGTTTACTTGTATTTTATATGTAACTGTAAGCTTATTGTAAAGAGCGTGGCATATGTCAGTTTAATGTTTTCTTGTATTGCCTATTTACGCGGGGGGTCCGCCACTTTCTCGAAGGGCGTACGAGATTTCGAAATCACAGTGATTTCTCTGAAATCAATGATTTCATTAGTGATTTCATGATTTCAATTTTGATTTCGTGATTTCCGTGATTTCACCATTGTTGACTCTCATGGAGCTAGAACAGGTCCAGAAGCTTCGTCATCAGTAAACTGGATGGTAAAAGTTATATCTTCACTAGAGTCTAGTTCGTAAGCAAAGATGCTGGGGCCAAAGCCGTCTGGCTGAGATGATTCCAGGCACCAGTAGCGGTGATGGTTTGTGGTTGTGGTCGTACGGTAGTGCTGATGATTAACAGGCAAGCTAACAGTGTAAAGAGGCTGTCTAAAAATGAATAGAAGCCGTCCCAGAACTTCGTGCATAAGTTATATTCTAACAAGGGTAAAAAAATAATAGGCGTGGATCAAGGAATGCCGCACTGCATGGCCTAGTTATAGCTAGCCGCCGGCATTTTTACGAGGCAATCCACGACTTATCTGCAGCCTATCAATACCATTATCCTCTTAGCCACACAATGTTCAACTATACACCACTACCCTTACCACTTCATCCAGGTACTTAGCTACATGAGCCGGCATTCCTTCTTTCCAAGAGCTGTCATCGACTGGAATAATTTGCCAACTTCAGTGATTGAGTCAGAAAGCATGCATTATCAAAAAGCTACTACATACTTGTGCTGTAAAGTAAAAATGGTATAGGCAATGTTAGGCATTGTCGAGTATCGTCTTTACCGGTAGATATAATAAAGCAGTACTGTTGTTATCTTGTGTATTTTTTCCTTGGAGCATTACTCAGGTCCCCTTGGCACATCGGCATGCCCAGCAATAATAATAATAAAAGTACACTGTTAAAAATAAAGAGTAACCACCACTCTGAGAGTTCCCAGTGTAGGGAGGATTTAACACCCCACGGAGAGTAACCAACACTCTGAAGAGAATAACCATTACTCTGAAGAATAAGTGACACCACCTTCAGAGCATGTGTTACTCCCCAGTTACTCCTTTGGAGTAATGGTTACTTTCCAGGGGTGTTAAATCCTCCCTACACTGGGAACTCCTTGAGAGTTGTGGTTACTCTTCATTTTAACAGTGTAGCTGATGGTGATACATGTGATTAATTAAGTATATTGGAATTGGTTACTATTACATGGTTGCATGTCATCAGTGGGTCCACATGATTTCAGTTACACTTTTGTCACTGAGTTATGATGAATTTAAAACAGTATCTTTGGTAGGAGATAGACTTGGACTCAATCAGTAATGATTAAGTAATGAAAAAGGTGTAAAATTATTTACAAAAATAGATGACAAACAAGTACACAGAAAAGTTAAGCACAAAAGAATACAAAGACTAGTAAATTACAAACTACCACACTAATTACAATAAACTAAACTACTTACAAGCTACACCTACTTAACTACATTATAAAACCTAAACAAAATCTATAATGTCCTCCGAGCAAAGAGCATAGTGTCTGAGGACCATTTTGGCATTGTATTTCCATAAAGTCACTGATTAGGTAATTGTTCTCCGTAAAATTTGTGTGCTATACACTGTTAGCTCCAATACATCCTGCATTATCAGTTCTTCAGATAATATAATGCAAACCAGTATGATGCATTGCCAGCAATGAACATACCTGCAAAATTTAGCAGAACTTATAAACCTTATCTGATCAATATGTGATGTATTTAATCTGCATGAAGCTGACTTAGCTATATGCAGAAAGATAGCTACTTGTATGTATTACCTACCAGTTTTATAATACACAATAGATTAAATCACACCTGAAAGTTAACATAAACAATATCTCTGCTAACATCAGTAACGTGCACATCCCTTCCTTCACAATGGTATTGAAAACTGGAATGGCTCTCTGTTAACAACCCTGATCTCATTTCATATTGACTAACAACCACAGTGGCAGGAAACACCTAAGTACACAGTCAACTGATCTGGATACATCCATGGTCTTCATTGTGTATGCCAGGATTGTTTTATATGAAATGTTTGCTTGCGAGTTATGTAAAGATGTTTAGTGGGTCAGCTGAACAAGCAGAATCATATTATGTGAGCTAATCTTTGAAAAGTTACACCTAGTAGCTAGTTACTAACCAGTACTGACATACATGTTTTCTAGACAAGCTGCATAATTATTTGTCCTGAAGCTAATGCTGGGAACTACTTTCTTTGCAAAAGTGTGCTTATAGTTTGCAGCCCTTCTACATGGTTTACCCGTTTCATCATTAACCCATGCTGTACCGTCACTTGTGGCTGCGAGTAGAGCCTAAATTGCTAGTTAAAACTGAATAAGATTCCGAGATGGATTCTCAGATCACTCGTGTGGCTCCAGCATAGATTTTAGAGGCGTTTACGCGCCTCTAAAATGTATGGCTCCAGTGATGGAAGCTTTTGACCATTAGTGGACTCAGCTTGGGCTGTAAAATTCTAGAGATTGGCAGCCGAACCAGTGCCAGATCAAGTGATTCGGGCCTTAAATCACTTCTGTTATGTTCCAATTAATAATATCGCGTAATTCAATGCGTCCGTAATTTACGGAAATATACGGAGTTTTACGACTTTCGTTTTCAAAAAGTGTGATTTCATGATTTCAAATGTGATTTCTGACGAAGCGTACGAGATTTCAAGAGTGTCGGACCCCTCGTATTTACGTGAATGAATCCACTGGCAGCTGGCAAGGAGACTTGAGATGTTACAAACATAAAAACTTACTTGTAATCTTCTTGTTTACACAAGTGGCTTCTGGCTCTCCTGCACGGGCATCACTAATCTTCTTCGCGCAATATGTAAGTAATTAAACAAGGGTGTGGTAGTGGGCGTTATATAGAATTACACGTATGGTCAAGTCATCAGCACAAATAGGAACGACGATTATACGTTTGTGCCTTCATTCACAGGCGAATCTATCCCCGGTTAGTTCATGTCTCTAGGCCTCGTAGTTTTCTCAAACATTAATTATTAATTATTTATTTATTTAATTATTTATTTATTTATGACGTAATTTTAACCGCGTTTCGTATTATTCTTAGTACTTGGTTGTATAATTATTATCAAATTTACCACAGACCGGGAAGGACAAGTACAAAAGGTGTAAGCCTGAACTACTCTTACTTCATAGCCATATACGTACATGCTGACAATAAAGTGGCAACACTAGTAGTTGGCATGTTATTGGAGAGAAATAATAAATAGCATGTACTAGTGATGCCATAGAATATATTATGTTGAGTTTCTCGCTGATACAGAAGCTCTATCTACTAATGCCGGCACTCCCACTAACATAGTAGTACTATGTTAGTGGGAGTGCTGGCATGCATGTCGCTTAGTTATATATCTATGCTATAAGTATTCTCACATTACATATACTTTAACTGCCTGGTTACTGTTAAGAGTCCAATGATTTGGGTTTTATGAGTCCACAGAATCTAAATCAATGTATAAATGTGATTGGGTATATTTTCTTATTACAAAATTGCTGCTGCAAACTCTGTAGAACAGCAATTAAGTAATCTTACGTAAACCACACTCACATGATGTACAATTTATACGACTCATCTTTAAGTTAGTACCAAACAAGATTATTCCTATTGTTAATGTGATTGTTAGCTAATCACGATCAATCTATAGTGTTGAAATCATTGTAAATGGAATGTATTCTACTAATGAAGTTATGCATTATAATTATATGTGGTGTAATCTACGATATGACATTATACGTACATATACATAGTTACAGTTACATGGGAGGACATTCATTTGACTTCACTTCATGGTAAAGTAGTACCATTGCTAGCTACATTCTCAGCATATGATCTCTGATAATATTATTGTGAAACACGATATTCCACAAATCATTTCCTTATCTCATACTGCAGATGGCAAAATTCACCTCAGGTTTTAATGCTATACTACCAGAAATAGTTAGTTTATATTGCATCAACCAGCAATCCCTTTCTGCATGGGTTTCCTCAATCAAAAGGTCACAAGCTTGAGCAAGACCATGATACATGTAACATGAATGTGCTTCCAATTTTGCCAAAAATACCATCTCAAAAACCTACCAAAGAAGTTATGGGAAGGCATATTGTTTAGCCGAAACAATTCTTTATAGCATAGTTAACCTTGTGATACATTCTTTTTCTATCTACAGCACTTAGTTTAGCCAAGAATGTGCTTCCAAAAAAGCATGTAATCCGCCATTGTAAGCCTTCCGACCAAGTGACGTGAAGTGGTCTAACTAACCAGAACAATTATCATAACAACACCACAACTCATTCTCGTTACAAAATAAAGTCGTTCATGCCACCGTTCTGCTGTAATAGGATTAAATTTGTTGAGGCGCGAAACCAGCCTAAGGACACTGGTTCTTGTACAAAGTCTATGGGCGCCCGGCGCAGTTTCCAATCCAGGGGGGTATATTATCTATGGTTAAACCCATACATTTGGGCCTACTGAACCATAGTCTGTATTGCCACATGTAGACGGACTTCAATCCTACCAAATGGGTCATTTAGCCTCTATTTATACATATTTTATTACCTTCACTACAGAGCGGACATTGTACACCGCTATTTGAGATGCATTGCCAATACAACACTGTATGTCAATTTAATTTTTAATTAGTAGGCCCATGACCTCAAATTTTTGGTATTGCAGTACCAGTGCTTTCTGGAGTACCACAAGGCACAGTGCTCGGACCATTAATGTTTCTGTTGTGCATTAATGACATTACTAAAGACATCAACTCACCACTCCGCTTGTTTGCTGATGATTGCTTACTTTACAGAGCTATTAACAGTGCAGAAGACGCCAACATGCTTCAAGAAGACCTGAATAGGTTATCAGAATGGGCAAACACCTGGCAACTTAGATTCAATGTTAGTAAATGTACTGTCATACGTTGTACAAGATTCTTGACACCATTCAATCACATCTATACCCTCAATAATCACATCTTAAATCTATCTGATCAACATACTTACTTAGGAGTAATGCTTAATACATCACTATCTTGGTCACCACACATTTCTAGTATTGTTACTAAAGCATCTAAAACACTTAATTTTCTGAAACGCAATTTAAACAAATGCTCAAAACAAGTTAAAGAATCTGCTTATCTAACAATGGTCAGGCCACAACTAGAATATGCATCTGACGTCTGGGACCCTCACCAAACTGGAGATATTGCAGAGCTAGAAAAAGTACAATGAAGAGCAGCACGTTGGGTAATGAATGATTATGGTAGACTTAGTTCTGTCACCTCGATGTTAAATCAGCTATCATGGCCAACTCTCCAGACTCGCCGCAAATTATCTCAACAACAAACATTACACAAAGTTTTTTACCAACAGATATCACTTACAATTCCTCCATACTACCTACCAACATCACGATCCATGAGACAGTACCATCCACTGCACTACATCTTACCACATGTATCTACCACAGCACACCAAAATAGTTATTTTTGAAAAACAATTAATGATTGGAACTCTTTACCAGTAGATCTTATTGAAGTTGCAGATGCTGACATTTTTAGAACCGGGCTACAATCATTATTGTAATTGTGTTGCATGTATTTGGGCAAATCTGAGCACACCAGCAGGGCTGACTGCTCAGTAATAATCATAACCATAATCAAAACATGCCCTGCATTCATAACTAAAACAACTTCCTACTTGATGTTGTTTGTTTACTATTGCATGGACTGGTGAACCACAATGTATGTAAGACTATTCAGCTAAATGTAGAGTTTCTTCAAAGAGTGACAGCATATATAATAGAAATTGTTCAATATAAACTTCCTGTTGCTCTCACTGTGGTAAGCTGTAAAATTACCAAACAATTTGTCTGTCTATTATCACTTCATCATTATTTTTTATGTATGCGTGCTTGCAGTGGCTACCTGCATGTGCATGTTTTCAATTATAGTAAATAATACTATTTACCGCACCATGTATGTATTCACCCATATATGCACATGTACGTAATTATAGCACATACACAACCATAGCTATTAAATTGATATCAATCATAGTGTAGCTTAATACAAATGTCTCTGTTAATGCCAAATGTTGCTTTACAAAACTAATAAAAGTAATTATTTGACCAATTATTTATACTGCATAAATTTTTCCTTATACCAGTGGACATCCATTGACATCCAGCTCCTTATTAAACACTAACATCACAATGTGCTTCCCCCACTCCATTATTCCAAGTGATACTGTTAGACCCAATGCACTATATAATACAAACACTGTTCATCCTATTATCAGTAACATTTGCAACACAAGAGCTTGATTATGATGAATGAAAGAACCACAAAAATTATTTGAGTGATAATTCAGTAAGTGTGGCAGTGTTTAAATCAATTAATGTCTTTGCCAAGTCCAGCATTACAAAAAATATTATTGTGCAGATACTAAACCCTGCACAATCACAGTGCTTGTCATTTTCAACTCAAATGCATGTCAGGATGAACATGATGGTAAAAATTAAATGTGCCATTTGGAATACTCCCTCAAAGTTTATTCCTAATCTGTAGAAACTACCAGCAAATTCTGTAAAAGGGATCACACTAAATAGTATTGTAGTTGACCAGTCAACAGCTCCTCATGTTCTACAGTCCTTTTCATCATTCCAGTAGTCATACCAGCTACTGCAGTACTCACTACCACACTCTTCTGCACTGCTTGTACCAATGCAGCATTGAACTACACAATGAGCTCAATCACTGAATGATACATGTAATTTGCATAACTCATTTAATAGAATGATAAGTAATAGAATTTGTTGCTTCATGACTGTCATGTATGCACTGAATCTACTTGTCACACAAACAACACTGTACTACACTTTAAGTGCTTCTTGAGTTAGTATAAATATTGTTAAATATATACATCTGCGGGGTTAACTAAAAGTGCTAAACTGTTAAAATCAAGGGGGAATGTTATGACTTAATATATAACTGAATAGTGGTTATTGCTGAATGCCATGGTTGTTATACCCCACATTTCAGCCTCTCATCAACTATGAAATATTATCACATGCTTAGTGCAGTTAAAGAAATCCCCATTTTTAAAAATAGAAATTACATCATCATCATCTAGCTAGAACATTCCAAACCAACAACCTGCATATATATGTTACAACTTGATAGTAAACTCAGATAGTTGAACTATACTGTACAACAGTGTAATATAGCTACTGTCTACTATCATGGCTAACTTAAAGCTGCTATCCTTTACATTTACTGCTTTATTGTGTGAGTTTATATACATATTTACTTATATTGCAAGTGTAATACTGTGATTTTGATTTTAGTTGTTTGTTGCATTTGTGATGGATATTGCAATGTATGCAGTGATGTGGTTGAGAGCTTTGACTTCTGTGGGAAGGCTAAGGCATTTACGAAGGACATAATACCATTCTGCAATGGACAAATGTGGCCTGATCTCGTGTTTGAAATTATACAAGTAGCACTTATGTTTTTCAGCATATTTGTGATGTGCTGCTGCGATGGTGCATCTCATAGATCATGTGGTGATGAAGACTTTATAATGATAGGCATGGTTGTGACTTGTCTCATTGTGTTACTTGACATAATAAAGATCATAATCACAATTGTTTTTGATGACAAATTAGAGGTTGCAGCATTTGAACTATTCATGTTCATGCTCACATTAGCAATAAGTTGCTGTCTCCATCCTTGTACACGTAACTGCAGCTATCCATGTATCCCTGGGATATTGTGCCTGGCAATACTACAAGTGGCAGGGGAGGTGGTGAAACACATGTTTGTGGTTCACAATAATGAAGAGATGGATGGAACTGGATGTCTTTTTTTATGATGACAATAATGTATTATAATTATCATTGTCTCCACATGTAAAGTTAATTCTTTGCAGCTTATGTGTACGTATACTTATATGTAAAATACATGAAGACCGTTCATTATTATTTTACTTTTGAAGTTCACAGATCATCTTGTAACATTCACACAAACATGCTGACCTGTGTACTACACAAGTACCTATAATGTACTGTATTGAGATATATGGTGGAATAGATTGTCATAACTTCTCACAACATAATACATACACACATAAGATTTATGGACTACAAGAAACCATTTACAGTACATGTACGTACATAAACATTTTACAGTGTGCAAACTACATACATGTTTAGTATGTACATACAAATGCATGACACATAAATGAGAAAAATGTTATCTGTATTGATATGGATGCAAACAGCTACTGTCATCTGTTGCAAGGTTCTTTATCGTCTCTGCAATTATTAGCAATATTGGCAGACACAGGGAGATAGGGATACAGGGATACTCCCTGCCTATCAGACAGCAACAGCAGCTCGCTAACGTTGTGATGATGAACATGCCTAGCTCCCATCCTGCTTTCGTCTTATTTTCCTCAACATAAAAAGTAACAATGATTTTTATCACAGCAACAACCACAGTTATAAATGCCATCATAGTTCCAAATATGGCAATTCTTTTACGAATTCTGTAAGTATCCTTACCAGTACAGGATGCACAAAACAACAGTATACTGATAACAAAAACAGCCATTTGTATGATTTCAAAAGCACCATCAGTAAATTGTCCATTGCAGAAAGGAATAATATCCATCACATATTTCTTATAACACCCATCTTCATCTTGGAAGTATTCAGCTATCTTATCACAAACACTACAGTAGCCATCACTGATCAAACAAAATACTATACACAACACAGAATAGTATACAATAATATAATAATGTTATAACCTCTTAGTAACTTACACAGTAAAATGATGAATATGAAACTCAGTCTTGCCATTCCCAACTATCTCAGCATATAGCCACTAGCTAGTTACAGATTACTGTCACCTTGCTTAAGTTTTAAAAGAAGCTACATTCACTTAATATTACTGTATTTGCACAACAAACACAAATGGTCAGTGACCTACATATTTATAGACAACCAGCTTACTGAGAAAGTGTTGATCTGGCAAAAATTTTGATGTGACAAAATGTGAAGAATGCATTTGTATGGTTTGCATTGTGGTTAAGTATATTTATTATGGCAGCTAATCAGGTGTGAATAACAAAAATACCCCTGGATTTCCCCATGTAGTAAATGGTATGTGTGTTACTAAAAATACAATGTACTAACAAGGAGTGTCATAATTGTGTACTTGTAGTTAAAGATATTACCCATACTTCATAACCATAAATGTGCCGACAAGCTAAGACAGTGTCAATTTTAGTAGTCTCATAATATCATGTTAGTAAGAGTGCATGTTGCTTAGTTAATACTACACTGTAGTTATACTACACTGTAAGGATTCTCATATTACAGCATATACAGTACTTTACTTGCTGCGTGGCTGCTGGGTTACTATAAAGAAGGCAATGATTTGGGTTTTATCAGTACATAGAATCTAAATGAATTTGTGAATGGGTATTTTCTAATAACAAAATAGCTACTGTGAACTTCGTAGAGCAGCAATTAAGTGTTAGCTATGAACAGATTTGACATAAACCACACTCACATGATGTGCAATTTATACGACTCATGATCACTTTAAGTTAGTAGCTACCAAGCAAGATTATTCCTACTGATAATGTGGTTGTTAGCTAATCATGATCGATCAATAGTGTTGAAATCATTGAAAGTGAAATGCATCTACTAATGAAGTTAGCAACTGTGATGATACATGTGGTGTACTCTATAATGTGACATTATAGTACATGTGTACATGTGATTAAATATGTCACAGTTACATGAGAGGGCATTCATTTGACTCCACTTCATGGTCAAGTATAATACCATTGCTACTTTTTTAGTAATCTCTGATAATATTTCACAAATCATTTCCTTGCAGATGACAAATCATTTCCTTGCAGATGACAAATCACCTCAGGTTTTAAATCTGTCTAATTGTCACTAGTTTATTTTACATCAACCAGCAATCCCTTTCTGGGTTTCCTCAAGGGTTCGCCAACTGGGGAAAGGCTATGATATTAGATGATACGTATGTTGAAAATTCCCTGAGAAATTAAGAAGCTGATCTGGTGACCATGTGGAAAAGTATACAGTAATAGTAGCTACCTCAAAAAAATTATTACATCATACGTACTTATTTTCACCTTAAAAACCTACTTCACAATTTGTTACACTATTTGCTATAGCTAGATACAATTTCTACACTATTCTTACAAAAGTTTACATCCATTTACATCCAACTCCCAGTCAAGCCTCACATTGACAATGTGCCTTATCCATTCCATCACTGTTAATGATGCTGTTAGGACCAATGCAGCACGGGGACAATTGATTCTATCTTCTACAATTTTATTCCATGAACAGCATGAAAATATGAATGAGATAAAGATGATTATGAGCTCCACCCAGTTTCCCACAATGAATGCTTCAACTATCTTCATTATGTCAACAATTACAATTATCCAAATCATACATACTCCACACCCTGTACAATCATTATGATGTGAACTATTCACTGCGCAGGCCACACAAGCTAAGATAATTGTACTGATCCCATGAATTACTTCAAATATTCCATCATAGTGTTTCCCACTGTAGAAACTACTGAAACCTGTGAAGGGTATCCGGCTTAGCATTATCATAGTGGCCTTATCAACTCCTCCTTTTGTTCTGCACAAGTCTTCATTGTTATAGTAGTCAGACCATGTATTACAATATTTGCTGCCACACTCAGGCTCACAGTAGCCAATTCCAATGCAACAAAGAACTATCATAAGAATTTTTGTATATAAGTTATATCATAGATAATAGAGTACTTAAAAGGGATAGGAAACGCAATAACGTGACGTCACAAATACGCACACTTCTATTGGAATTTCGCGTATTACGTCACGAACATACTCGTTACGCTTGCTGCGCTTGTATCAAAGAGAAACAAATTGTTGTAAAGACAGAATTTTGTAACCAACGACTGTGAAACTTCGCTACAGTGAACTCAAGTAAGTAATCGAGGGAAATAGGATGGTACCAACCCTCAAGGAAGTTATACGCAAAATTAAAGGAGATTGAAAGTGAAAAAAACGGCCCAAAAATTACTTTAAACCACTTTATTTTCTTCGTAAATATATTCTATCCTTTTAACTGTGATAAACCTATTCCTTACCATTTAACAGAGGGAACCAGAGGAAATATCGGAGCAAAACAGGAACTGTTGCTTGAAGAAACGACTAAGTATCTTCCATTTTTAACCAAAAGTTTAAACCACCTTGCAGTACAACGCAACGGTAAAAGACTGTGTTGGTGACACGCCTAGCTTACTACAAGATTCGAAAGTGGAACCGGCTATAAAAGAAGCGGTATGGACGAGGCATGAAGGTACTATGAGCGAAAGTGTGACAGCGTGTAACAACCACGGTTAATGCGATACGCTTTGTTACAAAATCTACGGTCTGAATTCTCTCGCCAAAATCTCTCACATAGGCCTAAATACTTGCTGTAGTCTGTTGGATTACTATTTACGCTGCTTAGAACACTAATTCTCATGCTTGAGCACAAAACTGTCTTGTCCTATCAAGTCACGCGTAACGGAAATCAAACCGGAAATCGCTTGCGTTTCCTATCCCTTTACTCTATTATCTATGGTTATATCCAATAAACTATAATACTTGTCATAATTACTTCAACTTACACAAGGTGATGAACAAGAGTCTCATTGTAAGCCTTACAGGATAAGTGTGAGTTTACGTCACTAGTAACAACTACGTACATATCAGGGCTCATGTACCAATGACACTGTTTACAAAGTTTTTTTTGTTTAAATACAGTGTATATGTGACGTATATCATACACATGATCATGTATGGTTAAATGGGAAAGTTAATGGTTAACATGGTTATATTCCCCTGTATTCATACTCGATAACGTCCTTATTTCACACTTACCTGTAGTATGTATTTGTGGTTGGCTGGTTGTTACTTGTTTGCTGTTATGTGAGCTGGCAATTGCAACTATATAATTATTTCAGTGCATGGCTTTTGCATATCTAAATTATACAAGTCTTGGATCACATCAAGTTCAAGAGTCTTACTTTATGGAAGTTACATAGTTTAGCTATAGCTGTTACAGTATTCTTGTAACTTTACAGGAAAACATTATTTTATTAGCTACCCACTTTAGTTTTATTGGGATTAAGCTGTATCATAAGACATGAATTGCAGTGACTCTTGTAACTATGTACAATTACACTTTTCACTAGCTATTTAGACCTGAAAATTCTCTTTCTATTAAACATATTGTTTGTGCTCACTACTGACTAACAAATATATTTTTTCAATCTGAAGTTATGAGTCATCTAATTTGGTAAATTGGATGTGTGTGGAAGATCCTCTTTAGCAAATCCAGCCACATAATATTACATAGCCCAACTTTAACACCATGAAACTAATTAGTGGTCAGATTGCAGAATTTTAAGTTAGAGCCAATTAAATACTTACACTAGCACTAGCAGCAGCTGGCTGCATCATTAAAATACTTCTCATTAAGTTTACTGACAAGGGATAGTCCTGAGCATAATTTCTGTACCACAAAATCTATTACCATATCAGCAACGGAAACCAGAATATTGAAGATTAGTAGCTGTTTGAAACAATCCATGTTTTCACAGATAGATGTGACCCCAATGAAGATGGCCAAACACATGGCAGACTGACTGGGCATTCATCAATAAATTTATACCTGACTAAATAGAAAGTCTTAAAAGTGTTGGTTCATGCAAACATCAGAACAATTTTTTCTCACAAGAGCTTCATATAATTATGTCAAATTATATAAACATTTTACATTTAATGTTTGTAAAGCATGCTTTATTGTGTGGCCACACAAAGGTATACTGTATTAATTGTGGTGACTTTCCCATTGTAATGAAATAATTATGGTGTGGGTGATTTGGTTACTATTCCTAATGACATTGCAGTTATTGAGTAAAATAGCAAGTTAGCATATCTGGCAAACACAAAGCAATATGTGTGTCAGCCATGTTAGGGGACGGACAACATTGTATCCATATCAAGCTAATCTTTTCCTATAAAATAATTTATGAAGACTTACATTATTGAAGCAATGATACCATAGCAATTATTTTACAGTGGATCCTTTCTTATCCCAGCACTCTGGTACATCCTAATGTCTGTATCTCAGAAATGTCCGTAACTAAGAATGTATGTTAATATGGTACAGTAACTGAATGACAGGTAAATACAAGTAAATTAAATGTTGTTAATGTTATCAGTTAGTGCATGCAATTTAGTGGACAGAGGGGGAAGCATTCATGGTCACTCCAGACTCCAGTCCTATGCACTGGAAAATTTATTATCATAGCAACCAAGTAGTGGTGGTTATTAATAGTAGAATAAACAAGCTACCTAACTGACAAACAACAACCTACCCCCTTGTTGTGCTTTCATCCATATAGTACAGAGAATAGAATATCTATGTTTTTCATCCAACCAAAACTTCATTGTTGTAAATGGACTACAGGCCACATGACTAACTCTAATTTGGGCTATCTTGAAAAAAAGAGGTTCCACTATACCGGTACACTATAAATAGCATTATAGCCACATGTTATATTACTTAGAAGCCGAAAAACTAGTATGTAGCTATACTACTATATAAAAGTGTTACTATTCCCAACATATTGTGTATGTAGATCAGTATATACAAAAATTTCTTTCCGTTGAGCTTTGTTAACTGTCATTGTTCAAAAAATAGATAGCCAAAACTTTCTGGATATGTGATACATGTATATAGGGCTGGGGGATAGTATGTGCATATCGGAATATCGGGATAGTATCACTATCGGTATCGCCTATATCGCTTGAAAATTTACTATCGGACAGTAATTAACAAGTAAAATACGGAGAAATATCTGCAAATATTTTAAAATAATAACTTTTTGGAACAAGAATCAGTCTAAAAGGCTGTTTAACATCTTATGCAAAATACATGCATGGGTACATCCCTCCTTACAACTCTCTTTGAAGGCAACTAATAGGAAATAGGTTAACAGCTGGCTAGCTATAAAGTAAAGTGTAGTTTTGCATACAATTTTAATGTTACTTATATAATATACTGTAGTCATGGGTCAAGTCAAACACCATGCACATACATCCAAAGCCCAAACTTGTTGCAATAAAACTTTTCCACTATACAACATATTATCAAGTTTTTGTCTCATCAGAATTGTTACTAATTGGTGACCAATAGTTATTATGGAGGAGATTGCTCTTGATAGTATTAATTGTCAATTTGTAATTCATATGCTTTGCACTTTTATGACATTTGGATATTCGCACTGTTAAGTCACACCAGTGTTGTGTGGCTGTACTCTGTTATACCAAGGGCTCATTTTACCTTGCGGCACTTATGAGCTCCTGTTTATACAAACAGTGTATTATTGATTGTGGGGTTTAGTTTATATCCACCCAAAACACCTATGCTGCAGAATGGTGTCCTTATACGAACATCTTGCATGGCTGTAAAACAAGTGCACTAATGAAAGTAACTGGCAATTGATATCTGAAGCGGCCAAGAATGAATGTTTATATACAACTATGAAATTAGCAAAATAGTTTAACATTGAACCTTTATCTTTCAGCTGTGTTCTACATTCACTCTTGCTGCATTCTAAATTGATTTCTCTTAACCCTAATTGGCTGGTAATTTGACCACCTTTTCTAATAGTCAGTGTATAGAGCAAAAAAAGGCAGCCAAATTACCAGCCAATTAGAGTTTAAAAAATTAATTTAGGATGCAGCAAGTCAAAGCTGCTATCCTTTAATTTCACTGCTTTATTATGTGAACAAAAATTTCACCTATCATGCACTTCAGTGATCCCATTATGCTTGTATTATGCTCCTAGGTTAGCAACATTTCTTACAATTAATCTTGGAACATTTTAACCAGCGAATGCTCTATTAAAGTATTTCACTACAATCTGACTGTTTTATTAGAGAGTATTGGTCTAAGGAGCTATGTACTGAGTGCCCTATTACAATTTGCACTTTCCACTGACTGCTTTATGAGAGATTATTCATGGAATGAAGCTCCATAGTTTGAAATATCCACCTAATATGCTAGCATACCACTCCAGTCTATTACGCTTTTTATTTAATATGCTTGCATATTTATTATTAATACTGTGCAGACCTCCATTTGGGAGTACATACACACAGATACATACAAAAGAAGTGTACAAGTCTATAGCTGGGTTGATGCATAATAGTCCACTTTTTGACGCAGGCCTATTTGCTGCATTTGTGTTGGATATTGCAGCATATACAGTGATGTGGCTGAGAGTATTAACATCTGTGGGAAGACTAAGGCATTTATGCCGGGGAAGAACATGCATACCATTCTGCAATGGACGAATGTGGCTTGATCTCATGTTTGAATTGTACAAGTAGCACTTATGTTTTTCAGCATATTAGCAAGAGTTCATAATATTACATGCAGTTTGCAAACTATGTACACAGTGAGAATAATTCACATACAAATAAAATTATATGAAGTTATTTGTCATGCATGGATGGCAACAGCTACCAGTTTTGGGAGTAACGCATTACTTATGTAATGCGTTATGTAATATTTTTGTGGTAACTAAGTAATATAATGAAATATGCTTTAAAAACAGGTAATATAACTCATGCTATTTTACTTACTAATGTAACGTATTACCTAAGTAATATAGTTACTGTAACTAGTCTAATATTACGTAATAATATTACTACAAGTAACGAAGTTACTAATCTCGTTAGTAATCCACTGAGTAACGCCTAGCCACAACGAAGTAATGAAGCCTACTGAACGAAGCTTATTCACCAGCTTCTTACTTATAACTAAGATTTGCACATTGTCCAACAAGGAAATTATGTCACGTGATAAGGTGGTAGTTTCACACGTGACAGCTTAAGGCTGTGAACACAAAGTAATATAATATGTAATATTATTATAGTTACTTTTTTATGGGTAATATGTAACTGTAACTAAACACTTCAGTTGCAAGTAATATGTAATATGCATATGTAACTAGTTACTTTTTACAAGTAACTTTCCCAACACTGACAGCTACTGTCATCTGTTACAAAGTTTTTTATTATCAATTATTAGCAACATTGGCAGACACAGGGATATATAGGGATAGCTATAGGGTATACTCCCATGCAGTTTATGACTCAGCAACAGCAGCTCATTACACTGTTTTGTACCAATGAATATATGCCTAACTCCCATCTTATTAGTTTTGCTTTATTTTCCTCAACATAAAAGGTAACAATGATTTTTATCACAGCAACAACCACAGTACAACTGCAATCGTGGTTCCAAATATGGTAAATCTTTTACAATTATTTTGTGTAAGTATCTTCACCAGTAGCTACTGGATCTAGCCATCACCGATCAAAAAATTAGCACTATATAATGCAGTTATACACTGTAAAAATAATTTTGTCATTTTAACAAACTGTTTGTTATCTTATAAACAAACATCATCATGTGATCAAAGAAGATTTGTTGAAAACTCTTACTGAAAGTTTGGTGCTCTCTCATTTACTTTATTCACTGTCAGTTTGGGGCCCTTCACTTTCCCAGTATAGTATCACCTTCAGAGGCTGCAGCAAATGCAAAACCATACTGTATGTCTCTGTAGGGATCTGTATAAGTATGATCATGTAAGACATCACTATCCAGCACTGAACTGGTTTCCATTTGAGCTTTTGGTTCAGCATCGCAGCTTGTGTGCTATGCACAACTTGTTTGAGTTCCAGCGTATGCAGTACCCACCTATTGTGCTTGGGCAGAAACATTCATATGGGACAAGATCATCTGCATTGTTTGTTCAGCCAGTCCGTTGTCATCTTTCCTTTGTTCAGAGATTTTTTCGTTTCAAGACCGCACAATGGTGGAACAGTCTTCCTGAGGACATGGTGATGGCACAAGATTTTTCTTCCACTTAATTTCACATTTATTGACTAACTGATTGTGTGTATAAATTATGTTATGCATTTTCATGGTTGTAAGTGTATGTATTTGTGGGTGGGGGCTATTCTACGGAACGGAACGGAACGGAACGGAATGATGGACTAAACCACGGAACGGAACGCTTTCTCAAACTGAAGCTTGCAACTTACCATTGCTGAAACTTCCCTTATAAGTTAGCAGTGGAATCTCCAGTGGGTGGTTAAACATAAGATAAAAAGAATTAACGGATCGATTGTGGGTTTTTGTTGGTTGTCATTAGTAACGAAGTATTATTGTGGGATGAACTGTATCAGTGATGTTCATCCACACGGAAGGGAACTTTATGTGAGCTGTTTTTCTTATTTAGACTTTAGAATACAGTCTGGGCCGGTCTTTCAAGTCATAAGTCAGTGTATAAATAAAGCAAGCAGGAAGATACTGGTAACAGGAAGAGCCAGCTGAATTAAAACTTGAAGAATTTTGTGCAGTGTGTGAGGAGCAAATATTTTGGCAGACCACAAGGAGGGTATATTCTGCAAACATCACTGAAGTGTATGCATGGAGTTATTTATATATTAACAGCTGGTGCAGTGGACTAATGCCGTATTCAATAGTGAGCTGATTTTATCTGCTGCACAATTCAAGGATGTGTCTGACTGCTAGCCTTGAATCAGGCTAAATGTCAAAACTTCAAGATCAGCCAAATCTCTATTATAAGCCGCATGTGAAACCATGCCCGTAGCCACCAGGCAAACGTGATTTGGACCAGGATGTGTGTGTAATTTCAATGTATCTAGTCAGACCTGAAATGGAACACTTACATTAATTACATACCACCTAAGAATCCTAGGATTTCTTAAGTGTAATATTTCACATGCTTCACTTCAAACAAAACAGGTTAAATTTGTTCGTCTATTTTCAAGCGATTCCCAGTCCAGCTGGTCCATGAAATTACAATGGGATCACATGTATTTGTTACAGTGCGGGCTGTCCTGTGTTGGATCTACTCTAGAGTTGAGATTTCAAGGTAGACTCACTGCCAATGTACTGACACTAGTACTGTTGTAGCATGTTTAAGTGGAGGACAAATGAAATAGTAATGCTAGATTATTTATGTATACAAATTTTTCATAATGAAATTGATATCCCATTTTGATTTTTACTTCCACTTTGCAACATATTCAAGAGCAAGAAGCTACCACACTTAATCTCCAACCACTGTCATTAATTAACCAAGATCTCACTAGTCTGTAATTCACCTTACTGTAGTGATTTTATTGATTCATCTGTATGTTTTCTTCATTTCCTTTGAAGTTGTACCAAGAGTTCATAATAAGGTGGAGAGTGTCTAACTTGAATGCATTCACCAAACACCCTGCTTAAAGTAACACCTCGGCCTTATTTCAGAGCAAAGGCTTTACCTTCTTCAGCAACTCTAATCAACAGTTTTCTATCCCCCAGTAAAGGTGTTGATTTGATGAAAGGTGAACTTTACACAGGGTGTTTGTACAGGCCATACTGAGAGTTAGACACTCTCCCCCATACAAATCAGTATTACAAACTCTTGGTTGTACAGTATAGGTAAACAAAGATAAGTTTCTCTCCCATCTTATTCTAGGATTTCTATTGACAAGGAAAATTCAATTATTTGTATACAGGCTCAAAATTGAGAAAATATAAAGAAAGTGAATTAATATTATACAGTCAGTTTGCTTTTGGATATTTAATGTCTCCAACCACAACAATAATTCGATGAATCCATGCATCTCATCACTGGTCGTCTGAACATTCTGAAAGTGATACCTCACTCAATCAACCATATATTCTGTTTATTAGACTGAATAAAGTCATGATTACCTAAACAATCACTTAATTAATGTTTTATAATTATCCTATTCCATTTTCCTGGAGGTTCCACTGATAAAATGCAATGATAGCAGCTAGCCAAGCTGCAAGTTGATTCAGAAAGCATTCCATTCTGTAAAATAGACCCCATCCAGAATTCAACTCAGTACTCAGGCTGAGATATCTGACAATAGTCCACTACTCTGTTAATGAATCATTGATGTTCACACAATATAGCCTCCTTGAGGTATCTGAATGTTTGCTCCTCACACACTGCACAAAATTCCTTTAGATTCTACTTAGACTGAGTTGATTCAGCTTGTCACCATACTTGTTTCCTTTGTAGTGTAGCTATACACATACTGATTTATGCCGATTAGAAAGGCTGGGCCTCAGACTGTATATTCTAAAGTCAAGTAAGTAAAAATAACTCACATACTAGTAAAAACAAGTCATGCATTAAGTTCCCTACTTGATATATCCGAAGATGAAATCACTGAGTCAGCTATTCCCACAATTAGTACTTCGTTACTAATGACAACCAACAAGAACCCACAATCGATCCTTAAATTCGTTTTATCTTTCTTGGGGTACGTTTGATTACCTGCTGGAAGTGCCACTGATAACTTGTACAGCAATGGTAAGCTGCAAGCTTCAATCTGAGAAAGCATTCCGTTCCGCAGTTTAGTCCATCATTCCGTTCCGTTCCGTTCCGTTCCGTTCCGTAGAATAGTCCCCACCGTATTTGTGTTCTGTTGTATGTTTCCTCGGCCAGGGAAGAACGGCTATGCCGACTGATTTGAGTTTAAATTATAAATCAAATCAAATCAATACCACCGTTTCGTACCTGTTGTTTGGATACAAAAACTTGCCCAACTCAGTGAATTACGAAACGGTGGTAGTTAACAAACAATTTGACAAAATCGTTTTTACAGTGTACTATTACATGTATTATGATAGTTGCAGGCCTGCCAACTCTCACGGGTTTACCGTGAGTCTCACGGTTTCACTACCCTGCTCAAGGGCAGCAGATCGAATCTCACGGTTTTTGAGAAAAGTCGAGACCTTTTTTTTTTTTTTTTTTTTTTTTTTTTGGTCTCAGCATAGCATCTACCAGTTTTTTTTACTACACACTGCAATACTACAATAAAGGTACAGAAATCTCAAGATTTTTTTACTTTCCAGGTTGGCAGGCCTGTAGTTAACCTCTTGGTAACTTACACAGTAAGATGATGAGTATGATGCTCAGTCGTGCCATTCCCATGCAATTATATCAGTCTCAATATAGCTAGCCACTAGCTAGTTGGAGATTATTGTCACCTTGCTTATAAGCTTTAGTAGAAACTACATATATTTTTACTGTAGCTATTTGCACAACAAGCACAAATGGCCAACGTATTTATAGACAAATGTAGTCTCGCGGCTCCCGACCCTATATAAAAGACTACGGAAGTACTATATGTTTACGCATAGATACTATGATTATGATTATGATTATGATTATATACTGGGTCGAGACAGCACAGCTGATAATTGACCCAGGTAATTACAGACAAAAAAAAACATTTAACATATACATGCATACATAAAATTATTTATTGTGTGATGACAAGGTGGTTGGTAAAAATTTCTGTGGATTGCTCTTCAATAAAGTTGTTAGGTAAAGTGTTCCATTCTCTTAAAGTATTCGGAAAGAAGCTTTTCTGATACGATACAGTGGAACTGACTGGGATTATAAATCGATGTTGATGAAGCTGTCTAGTTGGATACTGAGTTGGTAAGAAATAAGATGGTAGCTGTATGGAAGGAGTAAGCTGATGAACGATTTTGTGAAATTGGCTTAACCTATTAATGTGTCTTCTCTTAGCGATTCCGGGAGAATTTTAAAATTAATGGAAATAGTTTTTATTTAGCATAGCCTTGTGCAGTACTCCCTAAGGATCTCATAAACACTTAGTTTTTAAAAATCCGTCATAGAATGGTGGAGTTATAAGCAATTTTGTCCTTTAAAATAGGCAAAATTTTCTCCATATCTTTCCATTGAAAAAGGTCCCAAAAATGGCACAATTGAACAAATGCTTATAGCTGAGCTTTGCTATTACATTTTGAACTTCTGTTTTCTGTTATAAATACCTTAATACATGGGCCACAGTGTAACCATACTTGTAAGACCCTCTGAATAAAGGTCACCTCCATAGAAAGCCATTAAATAGTCATATGCATTTAGCATCTTGTGGATGTCAATACAGCATACGCATGGTGAAGTGCAACCACTCTGTACCAGTCACCTCCACTCAATAATACCATGTGCATACAAAGCAACGAGTTGTACTGTTGATTTATAGCTGCTTATATGATTATTTTTTCTCTTAATGTGCAGCTCCTTGACAGCTACCAAAATGGTGCATCAAAGAGATGAGCTATTTGTGGTGCAAATTTGTTGACTTTTAGCATAGTAATATTGAAAACTACATGGACAAAAATGTTCACCTTGGTGTAACTAACATGTGCTGGGTTGTTTCTTGCAAAGAGAACATAACATTGTGGTGGCTATATTGCAAAATAATATTATAATTGGCATAAAACTCCGCACAAACATATTTGTAGCAGAAAACTAACTGCACCATCGTATTCCTTGCCCCCAGAAACCCTAAAAACGATCCAATTGTTTGATCAATCACTCGTATGGCAGCGAATTGATTGTGCCAACTCTCCAATGGAAGGTTCACGGAGAAAATTTTATGCAAAATTTACGGAATTCCGGAATCGCTACTTCTCTCTTGTAGGGTTGGCCATTCAAGGAAGTTCAACATATCTGACACACCACTGTACCAACTAAAATCAGAAAGGACCCATCTTGCAGCACGTCGTTGGATTTTTTCTATGTCATATATTAAGTATTCATGATAAGGGTCCCAGACACAAGCTACATACTCTAACAATGGTCTTATGATGGTAATGTAGGCATTTTGCTTGACATTACTACTACATTTACTTAAGTTGCGCCGAAGAAAATTTAAGGATCTGTTTGCTTTAATGCACATAGCTTGAATATGATGCGACCATTGCATGCTTTCATGAAAAATAAGTCCCAGGTATTGATGTTGTTCTGTTAATTGAAGAGTTTCGTCATTTAAATTATAGTCATAATTAATGGGAGATGTTGATCTTGTACACCTTAATACTACACATTTGTCAATGTTTAATTGCATCTGCCACTTTTTAGTCCAGTTAAGAATGATACTGAGGTCTCTTTGAAGGCACAGTGAATCTTCTAAGGAATCAATTATCCTATACATAACGCAATTATCAGCAAATAGCCGAACAGTTGAAGAAATGTTTTCATCAATGTCATTAATGTACAACAAAAACATGAGAGGTCCCAATACGGTTCCTTGTGGAACTCCAGACTTTACGGGTAGTTTACTTGACACATGATTTTCTAGAGTTACTTGTTGGTTTCTTTTAGTCAGCCATTGCTCTATCCATTTAACAAGGTTACCAGTAATTCCATAGTGCTTTAGTTTGTTTAATAGCCGTCTATGTGGCACTTTATCAAAGGCTTTGCAAAAATCTAAAAAGATCAGATCTACTTGCTTCTTTTCGTCCATAGCTTTAAGAATATCATCGGTTAGTAGCAGTAGCTGGCTTTGACAGGAATGAGAAGGCCTGAAACTGTGTTGATGCTTATTAATGATGTTATTGTTGTTGAGATGTTCCATTATGAAATGAAATACAATATGCTCCATTACTTTACAACATGTAGATGTAAGAGAAATAGGCCTATAGTTGGATGCCAGGTTTCTGTTACCCTTCTTGTGGATCGGTACAATGTTAGCAGATAGCCAGTCTGTAGGAAGTGTCTGATTTTTAAGGCTTTGAGTGAAAATTACCTGTAGTACTGGAGCAATGATTGAGCTACAGAGTTTTAGTACAAAGTTAGGGATACAGTCAGGTCCAGGAGATACTGCTCGACATACGGTTACGTCTCGACAACCGCAGCCAAATCCGCTCAGTTATAGCAACACCAACACCAACCCGATGGCACAACTTTACTTATGCAACATTAAAGCGAGCCCAACAGAAATTGTGAGTTTGTATGCCCGTTTTCGCTATGATTTTAAGCGCTAAACTCACCTCAGGGGACACCGGATGTAAAATAAAAAAGATTAGCTATAACTACACTGATGAATTACCGCGCCGGAGCCGCGAGTCTTTTGAAATCTTTTATACGCATTACTATTTGTAAAGGATCTACTGAGGTTTTCATCAGTGTTCGAATCTGTGTGACGCCGTGCGTGAGAGCGTACCAGTTAGCGTGATGGCAAAAGGCTGAGTGTGCAATCACGCTAACTGCTACATACTCACGCACAGCGCCACACAGATTCGAACGCTGGTGAAAACCTCAGTATGCTATTTGAAGTGGTCGGGCGCCGCGAAACTAAGACAACTATAGCTTAGGCTAAGAAAGTGTTGATGTGGCAAAAGTTTTGATGTGACAAAATGTGAAAAATGCATTTGTACGGGTTGCATTGTAGCTTTGCAGCTGATCAGGTGTGAATGATAAAAAAAAAATCCCCATGTAGTACAAGGAGTATTCAATCACACTGTACATATTAGTAACTATTATTATTATTATTATTATTACTAGGACCGCGTCACATACAACCAAGTACATACACCAACGTGACAGCCCAGTGGCGGATCCAGGATGGGGCATTTGGGGCAAATGCCCCCCCCCCCCCCCCCCCCCCCCTTCAAGAAATTGCATACAAGATCGAGATACTCTAATAGAGCAGTCAATTACTCTAATAAAGCAGTCACCATGTTCATGAAGCAGTGTAGCTTACCTATGAAGCTACAAATAGGATTTTATTTTGCATAACAGACGTGATATAGTTGGTAAGGATAACTAGCTATTATTGCTGTGACCTTTTTTTTTTTTTTTTTGGTCTTCAACTGGTTTTCAGCAAGTTTTTTTGGTCTTCTGGCAACTGTTTTTCAGAAAGGTGCCCCCCCTCTTTCGAAACTCTGGATCCGCCCCTGCAGCCCCCCGGTGAGGTTATTAGGTGGTGAATGCATTATCTCCAAATCAACTCAATATGTCACAGTAGTGACAGATATAACACAATAGTGGCATCATAACTAAAGGCCACCAGTAGCTAAGTGCCAGTACATCATTGGTGTGGTAATGGCACAGTGATGTGTACAAAGTATATGTATACAAAACATACAGGAGAGAACTATACATTATTGCAGTATTGTATGCAGCAATACATTATAGGCAACATCACCATGCAGATAAAAATTATTAGCCAATATACATCAATGCATATCAACATCAACTAGAGCTAAGTAAGGTTCATCAGTGATGTAGCAATGGCACAGTGATGGGTGACACACTATAGTTATGCATACACAACTTTCAGGAGATAGCTACACAATGCTGTAGGCGTATGCAAGCCAGATGAACCAGATAAAGGAAGACAGCCAAGCCACTAGAGCCTAGTAGCTACGCCAGGTGAAGGCAAAAAAGATTAAGCACGTATTGAATTGCCTGACACCAACACAAAGAAAGTTCGCCATGCCAGCTGCACAAGACAAAATTGTTTACTTGTATTTTATATGTAACTGTAAGCTTATTGTAAAGAGCGTGGCATATGTCAGTTTAATGTTTTCTTGTATTGTTTATTTACGTGAATGAATCCACTGGCAGCTGGCATGGAGACTTGAGATGTTACAAACATAAAAACTTACTTGTAATCTTCTTGTTTACACATGTAAGTAATTAAGCAAGGGTGTGGTACTGGGCGTTATATAGAATTACACGTATGGTCAAGTCATCAGCACAAACAGGAGCGATGATTATACGTTTGTGCCTTCATTCAAAGGCGAATCTATCCCCGGTTAGTTCATGTCTCTAGGCCTCATAGTTTTCTCAAACATTAATTATTAATTATTTATTTATTTATGACGTAATTTTAACCGCGTTTCGTATTATTCTTAGTACTTGGTTGTATAATTATCAATTTACCACAGACCGGGAAGGACAAGTACAAAAGGTGTAAGCCTGAACTATATACTCTTACTTCATAGCCATATACGTACATGCTGACAATAAAGTGGCAATACTAGTAGTTGGCATGTTATTGGAGAGAAATATAGTAAATAGCATGTACTAGTGATGCCATAGAATATATTATGTTGAGTTTCTCACTGATATAGAAGCTCTATCTACTAATGCCGGCACTCCCACTAACATAGTAGTACTATGTTAGTGGGAGTGTCGGCATGCATGTCGCTTAGTTATATATCTATGCTATAAGGATTCTCACATTACATATACTTTAACTGCCTGGTCACTGTTAAGAGTCCAATGATTTGGGTTTTATGAGTCCACAGAATCTAAATCAATGTATAAATGTGATTGGGTATATTTTCTTATTACAAAATTGCTGCTGCAAACTCTGTAGAACAGCAATTAAGTAATCTTACGTAAACCACACTCACATGATGTACAATTTATATGACTCATCTTTAAGTTAGTACCAAACAAGATTATTCCTATTGTTAATGTGATTGTTAGCTAATCACGATCAATCTATAGTGTTGAAATCATTGTAAATGGAATGCATTCTACTAATGAAGTTATACATTGTAATTATATGTGGTGTAATCTATGATGTGACATTATACGTACATATACATAGTTAAATATGTCACAGTTACATGGGAGGACATTCATTTGCCTTCACTTCATGTTAAAGTAATACCATTGCTAGCTACATTCTCAGCATACAATCTCTGATAATATTATTGTGAAACACAATATTCCACAAATCATTTCCTTATCTCATACTGCAGATGGCAAAATTCACCTCAGGTTTTAATGCTATACTACCAGAAATAATTAGTTTATATTGCATCAACCAGCAATCCCTTTCTGCATGGGTTTCCTCAATCAAAGGTTCACAAGCTTGAGCAAGACCATGATACATGTAACAGGTACTTATGATGTTGAAAAATTGCTAATTAACTATAATACCTCCTGAGAAAAAAAAAAGCTGATCTGGTGATCATGTATAAAAGTACGGTAATATCACCTCAAAATTTATGCTACAGCATACTTATTTTCACCAACTACTACACACTCTGTTACAGTATATACATCTAGATAGATGATTGCATCGATTTATACCCAACTGGGCCAACTCCCTATCACATTGATGATGTGTACAGGTTTTATCCATTGCTGTAAAGCCTTAATAAATAAATAAATAAATTCCATCACTGTTAATGATGCTGTTAGGACCCTTGCAGCAAGATCCATAATATTATATTGGGCAAATTCATCCCATGAACGGCATGATAATATGAATGAGATAATCATGATAATGAACTCCACCCACTTTCACATGGTCAATGTTATGGCTATCTTTATCATGTCAACAATTACAATTATCCAAATCATACATGCTCCACACCCTGAGCAATGCAATATAATGTGAATTGCTCACTGTGCCAGCAGCACATATACAAGGTAAGATTGTTGCACTGGTTCCATGTAGCTATTGCCTCAAATATTCCATCATAGTGCTTCCCACTGTAGAAACTACTTAAACCTGTGAGAGGTGTCCAGCTTAACACTATCACTGTGGCCTTATCAACTTGTCCTTTTGTTCTGCACAAATATTTATTGTTATAGTAGTCAGGCCATATAAATTGTAATATTTGCTGCCACCATGACATTCACTGTAGCCAATCCAATGTAACAAAGAACTGTCATACACACAGAAAAGTTTGCATGTTATATGCACCAAACTATAATGCTTACATAAAGGTGATGAACAAGAGTCTCATTGTAAGCCTTGCAGGATATGCGTACGTATGTCAAATGAGAGTTAAATTTTCAGCTACATACATAGTACATACAGGGCATATAATATGTCCAATGTAGATGATGTTGTTTACAAAGTTTTCTTGTGTATGGCTGAATGGCCGGAAAATTCTTGGTTAGTGGTTAACATGGTTACATTCCCCTGTATTCATGCCTACAATAACTTCCGCGTTTCACACTTACCCATGGTATTTGTGGTTGTGATTTGTTTACCGTTATGTGAGCTGGTAGTTCATGTGCTTTTGAACATCTGAATTATAAAATTCTCTCATCTCTTAAACAGTTGGAGAGTCCATTATTTACTTGTATACATAGTTTTGTTACTGATATCAAGACACACGGTAGTGTGTCGTGCGGCCCAAGAAGCCGGCGCGCCACACCCGTGAGTATATTGACAGGAAGAACGAAAACGTAATTTTCACACCTTTGTATCTCGGTGATCACTTATCTGATTGGAACCACATTTGCTACACAGTTGCCCGCCAGCCAAGGGAGTCTACATTCCAAATTTGAAGGAAATCGATCCAGCCATTTCCGAGATACGAGCTGCCAAAGTTTCGTTTTTTTTTCTTCGTTTATTTTTTCTTCTTCTTCGTCTTTTCGCACACTTGCAAAAATTGCTATAACAAGCAAACTCGTACTCCGATCGCCTTGAAATTTGGCACACAGAAAGGGAGTCCAACGGCGAATCCTAGCATCAAATTTGGTACAAATCCGATGAATGGTTCAGGAGTTATGACCGCTTATTCGCATAAAACAAGATCGATTTGTTGTCACGCCTACAGGGTAAACCGCTTCATGGAATGAGTTGAAAATTGCTATGTAGATGGAGTAACCTTCGTAGGAGTGCCTTTTGGTGGTTTGAAAGGAATCGAGATAAAGACCACGGAGATATGACACAAAACCCAACCTGTGTCACAATTACGCGATCGATTTTTATGAATAAAAAAGTATTAGTTTTCACGCCTACTAGACAAACCGCTTATAGCAATGAGCTGAAAATCGGTGTATAGCTGGAATAATCTTCATAGAAAGTCCTTGCAGTAGTACAGAAGAATCGGAGTACAAACCACTGAGTTATGATTCGAAAGCCAACTCCGTGTAGCAAATGCGAGATCGAGATACTCTAATAGAACAGTCACCCTAATAGAGCATTCGGCTAATGTATTTATTCCATTATAGAATTTTATTACATCACAAGTTATTCTGTAGGGAGTTCAGCTGCAAACAGTTAATCTTATAGACAGTTCAGCAAGACAGTCACCATGTGGAGAGTTAAGCAAATATATCACTATAGAGATTCAGAACATTACAAGTCACACTGAAGAAAGTTCAGCTATAAACAAGTCATGCACTGTGTAGAGAATTCAGCTACAATTAAGTCACTCTCTAGAGAATTCAGTTACACAGAATTCAGCTACACACAAGTCACTGTGGAGAGAGTTCAGCTACAAACAAATTACCCTTTAGAGTGATCAGCTACAAACAAAACACTTTGCAGGGTGTTCAGCTGCAACAAATCAACCTTTAGAGCGATCAGCAATGAACAAATCAACACAAATCTACCTGTAGAGAGATAAGCTAGAAACAAGTCACCCTGTAGAGAGTTCAGCTACAAAAAATCACCCTGTAGAGACATCAGCTAGAAACTAGACACAATGTAAGGAATTCAGCTACAAGCAATCACCCTGTAGAGAGTTCAGCTAAAACAAATCAACCTGCAGAGAGATCAGCTACAAACAAATCACATTATAGACAGTTCAGCTACAAACAAATTACCTTGTAGAGAGATCGGCTACAAAGAAATCAACCTGCAGAGAGATCAGCTACACACAATTCAACTTGCAGAGAGATCAGCTACAAACAAATCATCCTGTAGAGAGATCAGCTACAAACTAGACACAATGTAAGGAGTTCAGCTACAAGCAAATCACCCTGTAGAGAGTTCAGCTACAAACAAACCAACCTGTAGAGCGATCAGCTAGAAACAAATTACCCTGAAGAGAGGTCAACTACAAAAAATCACCCTGTAGAGATATCAGCTAGAAACAAATCACCCTGAAGAGAGGTCAGCTACAAAAAATCACCTTGTAGAGAAATCAACTACAAACAAAACACTTTGTAGAGAGTTCAGCTACAAACAAATCAACCTTTAGAACGATCAGCAACAAACAAATCAACCTGTAGAGAGATAAGCTAGAAACAAATCACCCTGTAGAGAGTTCAGCTAAAACAAATCAATCTGCAGAGAGATCAGCTACGTACAAATCACCTTATAGATAGTTCAGCTACAAACAAATGACCTTGTATAGAGATCAGCTACAAACAAATCACCCTGTAGAGAGATCAGCTACAAACTAGACACAAAGTAAGGAGTTCAGCTACAAGCAAATTACCCTGTAGAGAGTTCATCTACAAACAAATCAACCTGTAGAGCAATCAGCTAGAAACAAATCACCCTGAAGAGAGGTCAGCTACAAAAAAATCACCCTGTAGAGAGATCAGCTACAAACAAATTGCCCTGTAGAGAGATCGGCTACAAACAAATCAACCTGCAGAGAGATCAGCTACACATAAATCAACTTGTAGAGAGTTCAGCTACAAACAAATTACCCTGTAGAGAGATCGGCTACAAACAAATCAGCCTGTAGAGAGTTCAGCTAAAACAAATCAACCTGCAGAGAGATCAACTACAAACAAATCACCTTATAGAGAGTTCAGCTACAAACAAATTACCCTATAGAGAGATCGGCTACAAACAAATCAACCTGCAGAGAGATCAGCTACACACAAATCAACTTGTAGAGAGATCAGCTACAAACAAATCACCCTGTAGAGAGATCAGCTAGAAACTACACACAATGTAAGGAGTTCAGCTACAAATAAATCACCCTGTAGAGAGGTCAGCTACAAAAAATCACCTTGTAGAGAGATCAACTACAAACAAATCACCTTTTAGACAGTTCAGCTACAAACAAATTACCTAGTAGAGAGATCGGCTACAAACAAATCAACCTGCAGAGAGATCAGCTACACACAATTCAACTTGTAGAGAGATCAGCTACAAACAAATCACCCTGTAGAAAGATCAGCTAGAAACTAGACACAATGTAAGGAGTTCAGCTACAAGCAAATCACCGTGTAGAGAGTTCAGCTACAAACAAACCAACCTGTAGAGCGATCAGCTAGAAACAAATCACCCTGAAGAGAGGTCAGCTACAAAAAATCACCCTGTAGAGATATCAGCTAGAAACAAATCACCCTGAAGAGAGGTCAGCTACAAAAAATCACCTTGTAGAGAGATCAACTACAAACAAAACATTTTGCAGAGAGTTCAGCTACAAACAAATCAACCTTTAGAGCGATCAGCAACAAACAAATCAACCTGTAGGGAGATCATCTAGAAACAAATCAACCTGCAGAGTGATCAGCTACAAACAAATCAGCTCGTAGAGAGATCAGTTACACACAAATCAACCTGTACAGAGATAAGCTAAAAACAAATCAGAGTTCAGCTAAAACAAATCAATCTGCAGAGAGATTAGCTACATACAAATCACCTTATAGATAGTTCAGCTACAAACAAATTACCTTGTAGAGAGATCGGCTACAAACAAATCACCCTGCAGAGAGATCAGCTACACACAAATCAACTTGTATAGAGATCAGCTACAAACAAATCACCCTGTAGAGAGATCAGCTAGAAACTACACACAATGTAAGTTCAGCTACAAACAAATCACCCTGTAGAGAGATCAGCTTAAAACTAGACACAAAGTAAGGAGTTCAGCTACAAGCAAGGTACCCTGTAGAGAGTTCATCTACAAGCAAATCAACCTGCAGAGCTATCAGCTAGAAACAAATCACCCTGAAGAGAGGTCAGCTACAAACAAAACACTTTGCAGAGAATTCAGCTACAAACAAATCAGCTTGTAGAGAGATCAGTTACACACAAATCAACCTGTAGAGAGATAAGCTAGAAACAAATCACCCTGTAGAGAGTTCAGCTACAAGCAAAACACCCTGTAGAGAGTTCAGCAACAAAGAAACCACACTGTAGAGAGTTCAGCTGCAAACAAATCACCTTATAGAGAGTTCAGTTACAAACAAATCACCCTGTAGAGAGATCAGCTAGAAACTAGACACAATGTAAGGAGTTCAGCTACAAGCAAATCACCCTTTAGTGAGTTCAGCTACAAACAAATCAACCTGCAGTGAGATCACCTACAAAAAAGCACCCTGTACAGAGTTCAGCTACAAACAAATTACCCTGTAGAGAGATCGGCTACAAACAAATCAACCTGTAGAAAGATCAGCTACACACAAATCAACTTGTAGAGAGATCAGCTACAAACAAATCACCCTGTAGAGAGATCAGCTACAAACTAGACACAATGTAAGGAGTTCAGCTACAAGTAAATCACCCTGTAGAGAGTTCAGCTAAAACAAATCAACCTGCAGAGAGATCAGCTACAAATAAATCACTTTATAGACAGTTCAACTACAAACAAAACACCGTGTAGAGAGATCAGCTAGAAACTAGATACAATGCAAGGAGTTCAGCTACAAGCAAAATCACCCTTTAGTGAGTTCAGCTACAAACAAATCAACCTGCAGTGAGATCACCCACAAAAACGCACTTGTACAGAGTTCAGTTACAAACAAATTACCCTGTAGAGAGATCAGGTTGAAGAGTTCACCTTGTAGAGAGTTCAGCAGCAAAGAAACCACCATGTAGAGAGTTCGGCTGCAAACAAATCACCCAGTAGAAAGATCAGCTAGAAGAAGTTACCTTGTAGAGAGTTCAGTTACAAAGAAACCATCATAAAGAGAGTTCAGCTACAAAGAAATTACCCCGTAGAGAGTTCAGCTAGAAGAAGTCACCTTGTAAAGAGTTCAGCTACAAAGAAACCATCATGTAGAGAGTTCAGCTGCAAACAAATCACTCTGTAGAGAGTTCAGCTACAAAGAAACCGCCATGTAGAGAGTTCAGCCTCATACAAACCACCTTGTAGAGAATTCAACTACAACAAATCACCCTGTAGAGAAGAAGTTACCTTGTAGAGAGTTCAGCTACAAAGAAACCATCATGTAGAGAGTTCAGCTACAAAGAAACCACCATGTAGAGAGTTTAGCTGCAAACAAATCACCTGTAGAGAGTTCAGCTAGAAACAAATCACCCCGTAGAGAGATCAGCTGGACGAAGTCACCTTGTAGAGAGTTCAGCTACAAAGAAACCATCATGTAGACAGTTCAGCTGCAAACAAATCACCCTACAGAGAGAGTTCAGCTAGACGAAGTCACCTTATAGAGAGTTCAGCTACAAAGAAACCATCATGTAGAGAGTTCGGCTACAAAGACACCACCATGTAGAGAGTTTAGCTGCAAACAAATCACCTGTAGAGAGTTCAGCTAGAAACAAAATACCCTGTAGATAGACCAGCTAGAAGAGGTTACCTTGTAGAGAGTTCAGCTACAAAGAAACCATCCTGTATATAGTTCAGCTACATTTCAAGTCACCCAGTAGAGAGATCAGCTGCAAAAAATATCCTGTGGGGATGGGCATGTAATAAATATATGTATATAACTTGTATAATTACTAATAAAATCAAAAATAATTGAAGCACTACAATAGAATTCTTCTTTAAGTTCTTTTCTTCTTCCTGTAGTAAAGAAAAAAACACATGGGTTAAAAAAGCCCCAAAGCCAGCCATAGGCCAGCTTTGCGGTATACAAATACAAAAAGAAGTGATATCTAATCAAAAACAGCCAAGCTGTAAAAAAAGGTGCGGCCCCCAAAAAGGCCATGGTGAAAAAAGATGTGAAATCCAAGGTGGCGGCCAAGAAATGGCTGTGATGGTAGGTTAATGGTTACATTTTAATAACGACAATTCAGGTGAATTTTGTGCCGCTTGGTCTTGGCACCAAATTCACCTGAATTGTTGTTATTAAGATGTAACCATTAACCTACCATCACAGCCATTTCTTGGCCGCCACCTTGGATTTCACATCTTTTTTCACCATGGCCTTTTTGGGGGCCGCACCTTTTTTACAGCTTGGCTGTTTTTGATTAGATCTTGTAATTACGTCTATAAGCTAATCATTTTTATTTATTAGCTACCAACTTTAGTTTTATTGGAAACAAGTTGTTTCAGTTTTTGGGAACCATATAAGGCATTAGTTTTAGTTTCTCATACATAATAAACACTACATAAATCATACAATTTGTAGTTATATATAAACTTGCAAATACTATCTACCATAATGTGCCATACATATTAATCAACTGTGTGAATTGATAGCTACTTTGTGGAATTTAAGATATTTATTCACATTTGAATCTGTTCTGTGTGCTTTCATAGCTATCAAATGCTCTTTTAAGTTCTCTTCAAAACACTGAATACTAATGAAGTGATGTGCAGTGTAAATAATTATAGCACATTCATACTGTGACACATGATTAGTATTGCTTCTGTATCTATAGTTGAATTACTGCTATACATACGTACATATTAATGGTGACTTGTTAGTCAGATATGCATGCATTGTTGTGAATTAGCTATGGCCCTTGGCAGTACCTGAACATGCCTATTACACTGCTACCATATAACTGTACGTTTACTAAGCCAGTCAACTTTGAATATTCTATTTTTGGACAAAGTGACCTACTTTTTTACGACTTATGAAAAGTAGAACAGGATATTATGGAAAGATGATACATAGTTAGCACTGTATACCATTGTAGTGACATACACCAAAATATATACTATTCATCATTGCTTATGGAGAGCTGAATTAAAATGCCTTGACAACTACCATACACTAAGCCTTCAATAGAATTAATTGCATAATCTGTACAATTATCAGTCTGCTAATTAGCTGGCAACTTCAACAATTTTCAAAGTAGTGCACATCCATTTATATCCAGTTCTATGTTGAAGTATATCATCACAATGTGCTTCAGCCATTCCAGTACTCCTAGAGATGCTGTTAGAGCAAATGCACTACAGATAAACCGTACTCTATCTTCAGGAATGATAGCAAGTATGCATCCTGATATAAGAAGTGCAATCACAACTATTATAAGTTCACTTAGTGCTTCTTTCTCTGTGAAGTAATCCCACACCACCTTCACCATGTCAACTATCAGAACAGTAGATGCCATACATACACTGAGCCCATCATCTTTAACATGTTTGCTGTTCAAGATATCTCCCATTGCAGCTCCTAGTATAAATGTAGCAAACCCATGAAAAAGTTTTACAGCTCCATCAAGTCTTTTTCCAATATGAAAATTGCTTAATCCAGTTAAAGGCACCAAGCTCCACAATTGTGTATATACCCAGTACACTCTTCCCTTTGATCTGCAATCATTTGTGTCAAATATAAAGGCTGTCCAACTGTCACAGTATTTGCTACCACACTCTGCACAGTATCCAGTGCCAATACAACAAAGAAGGACTACAATGAAGATGAAGTACAGTAGTAGAGTACAATTGTCATGCATAATTATACTGTACTGTATACACTGTTACATACACCAATATGTGTGCTTGCTCTTATTTTGAGTAATAAATATCTATCGTTACACTGAGCAGATTAATGATAAATCCTCTCTGGTACTGTTAACTATCTACAACCATTTTAATTTACATGCAGTAGCTATTGGCCATGGCTAGATACATAATGCAAATCCATGTTACCAATACATGTTTATGTGGGATTATTACAGTAAAAGATGCTTTAACAAGAAGATCATCAACTGCACAAACGAAAGCGGACACATAATCTGTGATGCATGCAGTGCACATACTACATGTGGCATGGATTGTCAAAAGACACTTTTACCTGTGTTTGACTGAAGTGATGTTCAACAGTAGAGAATAATTGCACATGCATTTACACTATATGCACTGATTGCAGTTTACAAGTATATAGTTATTATAATACAATTAAAAAGAGCTAGTAATTGCAAATCAAGTGAATATCTTTGTATAATTAGAGCTACCTACCTAATCTGCATATTAGTGCCAACACAGCAAAATGTGTGTATATAAAATTTGAATACTATATAATAACCATATTTTTACAACTCACTCAGTAAAGTGCCAAACAATAAGTGTTGCCTCATTGGTAATTACAATCTGATTATTTTTGGTTCACTCCTGCTATGCACATCTGCAAAATGTTTATGCAAGACTTCTCTCTATAAATACAAACAGCGGCATGCATATAATTTATGTGGTTAAAAAGTGCTGACAAAATCCTAGCAGGGAAATTTTGTGGTTGAAATACATAACCGAAGCAGCATTACTGTGGTAATAAATTGGCCCCTCCATTAATTCAAAACTCTCATATGTCTTTCTAGCTAGTCACAGATGCAAACGTAGTGTATGACTTAGTTGCTACACATATATGCTGACATACCCAATCATAATAGTATGGATGGCTTAAACTTTTATCTCTTGCTCCGCACATCTTATCCAGATATCTTGCAATGGATTTCTACAGTAAAGTGACTTTGGTGGTACATAACTGACTGGAAAATTTCTATGGCAAAAATCTGCATACTGCTAAACATTTCTCAGATATAAAATCTCTCAAGCACAAAAGTAGTCCAAAGCTCTCAGGAGTGAAAGTCAGCTCAGGTAGTCAGACAGCTATCTTTCAAGTAACATTTCTCAAGTAAGGCTGTACAAAGCTAACTATATGTTTCTGGTCCTACCAATTCCCCATAAATTAACCAATTAAAAATGACCAGGCCTAAGTTTTTTTTGTTTTTTTTTGCAGATTTTTGATGTGGTCCACCACATTGACATAGCAGTACATGAAATTATAGGGAAAAGTATAAAACTACAATAATAAATATTATCTATGGAAAGGTTTTGAATTCATGTCTTGTAAACACTTTTTCTATACTTTATAGTATGATGATTATGCAATTCATTCAGCATAAAAATAACCAGGAAGGGAACCAGAAACATGTAATTAACTTTAAAATTCTCTAAAGTAGAATCTCTCAAGTATAGTTAAAACCTCTCAATTGAAAAGCTCTCAAATACCTACTGTGTAATTTAAGTTTCTCAAGCAAAATCTCTTAAGTATAGAATCTGTCAAGTATAGTCAAAAATCTCTCAACTGAAAAGCTCTCAAACAGTCTTAAATAACTTCAAGTAACCGAAGTCTCTATCTGGAGTTGTCCTAAATCTCTCAAGTAAAAACAGTCTAGTAGTGCAAAACCTGTCTAGTTAAAATCTCTCAATTAGCTAAAAGTTTCTTGCATACAAATCAAATAGAGCTTAGTATGCACACAAGTATTAAAGTTCAATATACTCATTGTCAGTGTATCTGAATATCTTTAACAGGTAAAGATAAAGATTTAACTGATAAAGATGCAGGTGCTTACAGAATTCACACAAGAGTTGTTAAGGTAGGAGCACTAATGGCAGTTATAACTGTGATTGTTGAGATGTGATCAAATTTATCGATACCTCAATCGGTGAGGACAATATGGTAAAGCGGTCTGGGAGCTAGCCATGTTCACCAGTACATCATTAATTAGCTGCCGTTGCTTTTTAATCGGCTGGGAATATCCCTGTATTCCTACCACCCTGTGTCTACCACATCAGTACGCTAATTAAAAAGATAGCCACCATCATAAAACTGTCCATTGCAGAAAGGCACCATCACATGTCAATCAAATAGTTTTTATTATATCCATTTTCATCTTGAAAGTGTTCAGTTTTCTTATCACATACACTGCAGTACCCATCACTGATGAACCAGAATGCTACAAAGAACAATCTATTACAGTGCTAACTAGCTATGTATATTTAACTTACACAGTAACACAATTAGGTATGAAACTTGGTCTTGCCATTACCAACTCAGTAGATACCTAACTACCATAGCTAATGTGAGTATTTATGCACAAGCACAGGTCGTAGCTACTTATATATTTAGGCAACCATTAAAAGAAGTGTTGATCTGGCAAACATGTGCTTGACAAAGAATGCATTTTGTATGGCTTGAATTAAGGTTTAGTATATTGCACATGATTAAGTTTAAATTACAAGAAAATCCCTTGGATCCCCCAAGTAGTGACTGGTATGAGATGTTAATGCACTAACAAGGAGACAATCATACTGTATATGTAGTGTAGTTGAAGTTGTTATGAATGCTAGCTATCAAGTTTACTAGCTGGTACTGTATGTTGACGTTGTTGGACAGAAATAGCTATGTGCAGTAAATCATGATACCATATATGCATGGAATGCACATTGAGTTACTCAACTACATAGCTAGCTACACTGTACCATGCTAGTAGAGCATATTTTACTTTGTTATGACTATAGTCAATACACTGTAAGAATTCTCATATTACGTGTATATTAGATACCCACTGGAGGTTTTTTTAAATTAGTAGGGTTGACAACCCGAGGGCGCGGTTTGGTCACCGAGGCGTGGCATTAATTAGTGACCGAGGCGCAGCCGAGGTGCCAAACCAAGCACGAGGGTTTCAACCCTACTAAAAAACGACAGTGGGTATCTAACCTATTTAGAAAGCAGCTCGTTACCAGCACTGACAAAAGAAGCACAGAGTCACGCTAGGTAAGGTCCTTTACAGCGTGTTTGCTTGTGTCGCCGGCTTAGTGGCCAGGTTAGTGTTGTTTTAGTAGCTGTTATTTAGGTCCAAAGCTTGTTTACTGGCTAATACAAGCTGGCCACGAAGCGACAAGCTTTATTACAACGCGACAAGCTGTATTACAACTGGCCACAAAGCGACAAGCTTTATTACAACTGATGCCGCGAAGCGATAAGCTTTATTAGCTACAACGCGACAAGCTGTATTACAACTGGCTACGAAGCGACAAGCTTTTTATAACAACTGGCCACTAATTGAAGCGACAAGCTTTATAACAACTGGCCACGAATCGAAGCGACAAGCTTTATAACAGCTGGCCACGAAGCGACAAGCTTTATAACAGCTGGCCACGAAGCGACAAGCTTTATAACAGCTGGCCACGAAGCGACAAGCTTTATAACCTGGCCACGAAGCGACAAGCTTTATAACAGCTGGCCACGAAACTACAGGCTTTATAACTAGCCACAGAGTGACAGATGTTACAAACAGGCGCAATAGCATAGCTGAAGTGTGTTAATGGTACAATGGCGACAGTGCTGACAAGCAGACGAACGTAAATGGCTTGCTGCAAACTCGCAACACCAGTAGTTTCACTGATGGCTAGCTAGTTGTGAATGTGAACATTGTTGGGGTAACTGTGATATGCATCGAGCAGCTGGCTCTTTCGGTTGATGGCTAGATTGGTCTAGTGCTGGTATGGCTGATGAAGGTAAAAACCCAACTCTCACTAACCATACAACCACTAATTAAATCAGTGACATAGAAAACTCTTTGGAGTGTTGCTGAATTTACCATAACAATTTCACGTGACAAGAGGTCTCTAAATGAAACTTGGAGCCCTTACCTCAGGTCTCTAAGTGGTATTAATAACCTCATTAACTGTGTCAACATCAAAGAGAATTATTCATGCTGCTTTCTAAAAGCATTTACTTACCTGCACACATTTGTTACAGTACATACCTGCATGGTTGAAGTAATTACTAAACACTAGAAGGAATGCCTTCTTATCCCTATTGATAATGTCATTACGTTGTCAGTGAATCAAGATTCACATAATTTCCTTAATGCAGAATGCCATGCATATTTGCATTTCAAAAAAGCAGTGTAATTCAAATTGCATGTGTCAGTGGTGAATCATTGTGCAAGTTACACATTTGTTATAATTACATAGCTATATACATAACACATAATTTGCAACTGTTTACAGTTGGTGCTTCACAAAGTACACTCTACAGCTATGCAGCTATCATGTAACTCATCAAACCACCTTGGTAATGGCTTAACTTAATTAATGTCTGTGTTTACTGTGCTTGCTATTTTGTGTGACTATGTTATGTCATGCTGTTCAAAGTCATAACTAACACAATTGCAGGGTCTGAGGACCTACTTACAGTATATTAGAGTCAGATCCCAGTCATGGCGCTGAAGGAATATTCATCAATGGTGTTAAAGCATTTACAATACATTATAGGTGGAATGTACATGATGTAACTACATTTTACACTACATAGTTAAATATGCCACAGTTATACCAGAGGACATCCACTTGCATCTACCTCATAGTCAGAATATGCCATTGCTACATGTTTAATGATTTCTAATAATAGCATCGACGTTGTGAAACATATTATTCCACAAATCAATTCTTTCTCCCGTTCTACAGGATGACTAGAACAACAGAATAGGCATGACAATACGAGTGTGATAGGGATTACAAAAATCTCAAATATTTCTCCACATATTATGATCTTTACTACACTCAAGATGATAATTGAAATGTTTATAATCAGACCACTCCAAGCTATCACTGTACCACTGCAATCAGAGTTTCGTCTAGACTCATTACAACAACATCGTAGCAGTAGTGAAACTAGAGTAAAGGTTCCCAGTGAAATGTCAAAAATTCCATCAAATATTTCTCCTCTGTAGAAGCTACTAAATCCAAAAGGCAGAAAGCTCAACAAATGCATGGTGTGTTTATCAACTCCTCCTTGTGATCTACAGTTCTCTTTGTCATGAAAGTAGTCATGCCAGCTATTGCATAATCTGTTGCTACAATCATCTTTGCTGTCATCACAGTAACCACAACTCAAAATACATAGAACTACATTAAGAAACAAATATGAATCTGTAGTACATATCTAACTACTGCAACAGGTGTAATCACGGACGCTTTATCAGTACAATCTACTTTAGTATAATGGTTTACTACATATGGTATAGCTAGCAATATTTTAGATCTACATAGTTATCATAATGACTGATGGACAATAAGGCAATAAGATGAGCTTTTTATTACTATTATTATTATTATAACACTTTACAGTGACCAGCACTAAAGGTCTGACAGCAACATGTGCTGCAGCCTTAGGATTACCTAACCTAGTTTCAAGGACTTAGACTTAATGACTGATTTAATGACTTGACTTAATGACTGATAAGGTGTAACAGAAAAGGGGCCAAAGTAAGGAAAAAATCCCTCCAACCCCAGGATTCGAACTGCACGTAACCCAATGTCTACACTCAGTCTTCCTCCAGGAGGGATGGATTTTCTTCCTTAAACCCAAAGTATTTATTATTATAACACTTCACAGTGACCAGCACTGAAGGTCTGACAGTAACATGTGCTGCAGCCTTAGGATTACCTAACCTAATTTCAAGGACTTGCTGTCACTGAAGAGATTCACTAGCTAGGAAATTAAAAATGATTACTATAATAATAAGCAACCTTTCATAATGTATAGTAGAAAAATCTTTTCATGCATACAATCATAGCGGCTATATTATTTATAATGTAAATTATTATACAGCAATACAACAGTATATACCACATTCCTGTATATATAGCTACTGGAACACTTACACAAGAGAATGAATAGACTCTGAAAACGCAATCTTGCCATATCTAATTGCACATGCTATATGTATGCAAATATACAGTATATAGTACTGTAGGTCCAGAATATACCGTGGCTTCCACTATATACCAAATACTTCACTATATACACTGTAGCTACCATGCATATACTGTATTATATTGTTTTAAAAATGCAGGCTATGCAAATGTGGCCAACAATGATGTGCAGGGACTTTTTGTGGTTTATTGCTATAGCATTTGCTCACTAGCTAAAATGTCCCATGCCTGCTATTAATAGGTGATAATTATATATGATGTAATACCTGATGTTACTTGAAAAATTGTTATAATACTTATTAATAAGTTGCTTTTGCAACCCCTGCATGTCTTTAGTCCCTTCTTTCACCCAAGCTTGTGTCTATATGATAAGACTTGTTAGGTGCTCATTGCGATGTGAATTGCACAAAACTGTATGCTTCTTCTTGTAGTTTTCCTTTTTATTTCTTCTCCATGCACATATTAGATAATGAACTTCCTTCTAACTATTACGTTTCATTCTATTTAATGATACATGTTATCAGTTCTAGTGTTGTACACAAGAAGACTTTGCTCTTATGTAGCTTGTAGTCCAACATTATTAAAAATAATATAAAGTCAAATATTAGCTACTGCATTATAATTTTATGCCTTTAAATTGTTCTGATAAAGTTTTTGGATTACAAAATCTGAAATGATTACAGCTTTTGGGAACATAGCCCCCATAGCTACCCCTGCTTCTGGAGATATGCTACCCTGATGTAGGTAAATGGCAAAAAAATTTAATAACGACAATTCAGGTGAATTTGGTGCAGAATCCTTGGAGGAGGCAGCACATTCAGTAAATCATCAGAATTGCCTATCTTAAATTTTTCCCCATTAACGTATACCATCACTGCCACATATATTTCTTGGCCACCACCTCAACTTTTTCACCCTGGTTTTTTTGAAAAGTTGCACCTTCCTTTACAACTTGGTTGCTTTGGTTTAGATAATTATCTTCCTGTCCTAGTGTATATAAATGGCTTTTTATATGTTGTATTCTGGCAGTTAGTTACAGATGGTTTGTTCTTATACGTACGTAGGTCGGTGTTAGTTATTATAGTAACTACAGTGTGCATCCATTAATAAGTAAAGCAACATTGAGATTGTATGGATTAATTTATTGATTATTATTGTAGCCTCTCAACAATCTGCAAAGCCATTCTTCCTTTTTGGAGTTACATAAAGAAGAAAAACACGAAGAAACACATACAAAACACACATGCACATACAGTTACTAGACAAATGTTTAAGTTAGGTGGTTTGATATCCAAATATTATAGGAGGAAACAATGGAATACCTCTAACAAAAGTGTGCTAATGCATGTGCGGCTGTGTAAAGATGCATATCAATATGACTATGTTGCTATTCAATGTCGTTGTATTTTATATAGCAAATTTAAGTAAGCTTTCAGCGATGTGTGATTGCAAAATGAGGACCATTATGTCATCAGATTACTGTCACCTTGTAGGAGCTGTGTACACACAAAATACTGCAGATACATTTTTGCACAATACTGATGAAGTGGTCAGTGACTTATATATTTATAGACGACCAGTTTACTGAGTGCTGATCTGGCAATTATATGAAGAATGTATTTGTATGGGTGTAACTATAGTTTCACTGTACCCATAGATCCTTTACACACCCGGTATTGGAATCTTCTGTTTTTAACACTTCCATCCGCACCTCCATTGACACCTTTGCATCAGTAACTCGACTTTAGCGTATTAATTCTCTGTTTAGTGGACAGTACGGGCAATGGGTTTACTTCAGTTCGATTAACAAAGGATGGATAAGTACACGAAACAAATTGTAAGTTAAGAAGACGTTGTTTCAGGCGGGTAGAGCTAGCCGGCAAAATTTGTCGCCGCCACTCAAACAACAAGATTTGAACACGGAGATATGGACTAATGACTTCGCTGGTTCGATTCCTTATCCCAAGTTATACTTACGGACTGAATTTGACGCTCATAGAGTGAACAATTCGAGAGTTACAGCTAGCCAAAGTTTTAATCGCTTGGGTCTGTCAGCGAGTTTTCTGTGTCACTGTTTTTGCGTCCACAATCACTATTCGAAGTAAAGAACAAGATTACTATATCAAACAACACGAAATTCACTACAGAACAATGGATCAGAGTTTTCTCCTTCCAGTCAACACCAATAACGGTCACGGCGGATAGTCCAGCACGTAAGTACAGCAAGTATGCGGAGATTCCTATCCCGGGGTATGAAGGATCTATGCTGTAACTGATCAGGTGTGAAAGACAAATATTCCCTGCATGATTCAATAGATGGTATGTTGGTGTGTTACTAAGATACAGTGTATTAACAAGGAGTATTCAATCACATATGTACATTGTAGTAACTCAAATTATTACTTGACGTACCTCAAAACCATTGTACATGCTGACAAGTGAGTGTCAATTTGGCATGTTATTGGAGAGAAACATTGTAATTAGCACATACCAGTGATGTCATGAGTTTCTCATTGACACTGAAACTCTATGCATGTTAGCGTGGATGCATGCTGAGTAGTTATCACACTGTATGGATTCTCATACTATTTTACCTGCTGCCTGGCTGTTTGGTTACCATTAAAAGTCCAATGATATTGGTATTTAAATTAACTTATAAAGTGTACTTTCTATATTGCTACTGTAAATTCTGGTACACTGCAATTAAGTGTTACAAACAGATTTGTTATAAATCTCACTCACAATTTATGATTCACCTTTAAAGTACAGTGATTAGCTACCAAGCAAGAAGCTAAGGGTCATCTTATTCCTTAGCCAATACATGCAGATATACAACACCATGCTCTGTGACTTCACTGGTCTATGTACTGTAGCATAATCAGACTCCCTGTATTCACAGGCTTTAGCCTTCTCACAGGTCCCTAGTGGGATAGCATTTAATTAATAATTGTTACATTGCATATTTATTTTATATATTTATTTATAAGCACAGCTGGTACATATATGCCCAAGAATAAAAAGAAACAGAATAAACATAATTATAATGCATACAGTTAATATAATTATGTAGCCACTATATAGGTAATTGTAAACAAAAATTTCTTGTTTGAATAAAGTGAAACCTACAATATTTTACAAGAAAATTACAGAGGAGAGTCAATGCCTTGAACACCTTAAACATCATTTTGTTTTATTTAATGCCAACAGTATCTGTTCAGTTACATAATATTATAATGTTGTGTGTATACCATTGGAGTAAGTGGATATATGAAAGATCAACATTTGCCGCTGACTTATGCTTTTCTGGACACTTGTGTGATTGAATTGACCAGTGTTATACAAATACCATTCCCCAGTATTTGGATAATCTGTATTGTTACAATTTTGTTTGTTACAAGCAGCTGCAAATAATTCACATGAAATTAATTACTTTTGATCTTGTAATGGCTTCTTCATTTTACTCATGCACCATAACATAAAGCCTACTAGCTTGATATTAAATGAGCATGTAAACCTCTCACATCTATTATTATTATTAAAGGAGGACAATATGCATGTATTGTATGTACTGCAGTTGCATGGCCTGCCGCTAGATGAAGAAACATTGAACAGTGAAAAAATCAAGCCCATAGCCTTATGCTGTTGAATAATGCATTGTTGAATAATGTTTGGCTGAAGGCATTGGTTAGAAAACACCATAGAAACTTGGAAAGATTTCCTTATTTGTTATGCAGTTACGTATCATCAGCTTTAATATTTTTCTTATTCCACTTACTGTGATCATTTCCTTTATTAAGCTTGATAATAGTCTTCTAATTTCTTGCAGTCAAGAAAATTAAAGCTACCAGGTCCCTATTTAATATGTACATGGGTCAAAAATGAGTGGGACTAATTGCTTGGAGTGATTTCAGTGTGCCAGCTAATACTATAATTGACCAGTGTTCTTGCGTTATTGATAGCCCAATGCAAGTGGTATCTAATACAGTAGGCAATAGAAAGGCTTTCTCAGAATTATAAAGCTCGTTTTTTTGTAATCACGCAATTTTCAAATATGCATGCAGAGATTTTAAAATAGCTGTATGAGCTGTTTGAACACTGTGATGTATTTCTGGTGAGCCTTTTAATCTTTAATCATGTACAGTTCTGTTATGATGATTCTACAACAAAAATTGTCAGCCCTGCATGATTTGAATTCAATAGTGACAGTTTAAAAGTAGTTAAAGTACACAATAAAATGGCAAGATTACAAAAAATCGCTCTACATATACAACAAAATACAATCAGTTCATGACATCCTTCCTGCCTTGCAGGATTTATTCCATTCAGGAACTCTTGTCCTACAGTTGATCTTACAGGACGTGTGAACAACAGTAGCTACCTGGATTCAGCATCTTGTGGTAAGAAAGTCTTTCACTATTCATCAAACATTCTAAAATCTAGAACTCTCATGTTGCTACCATGTACACGACAATTATCTCTTATATTTAAATTGAATTCCTAGAAAATTTGGGCAAAGGTAATAGTGAATACAATTATAACTACTTGTATACATTAAGCCTACTACTATAACTTCACTATATTGAGACAGTACATAATTGAGTAAGTTATACTAGTCTAAAATTAGCAACCACACTGAGCCTTACTACATAGACCTGTAAAAGCTCACAATACACATAAAGCTCTGTGTTGCTCAATACAATGTACTGTAGAGATGCCCGTCAGATAGGGGAGTGCACATACCAAATTTGAAGGAAATCACCCCACCTGCAGATATAACTACTATTGTACATTAATCCCTACTTCAGCCTATACTCATGACTGAATTATGGATTAAATGTCCACTAGTTTATCTGCAGGTGTTGGCAACCTCCCTTGTTTCACTACTTTTTTCTATGATCCTTAGTATAGGAGGAGCATTTAACATGGCTAGGACATTTACGTTTAGGAATCCTCTTACAGAATTTGCTGTAGCTGTTATCATGTTAACATGATCAGTCCAGTTTAGATGTTTGTCAATGATCACTCCCAGGGATTTTGCATGATTTGCTAGGGGTATTTGGGTAGGCACCAGCCTATTATGCTGGCATAATTTTGAGCATAATAGGTGCCTGAAAGCATCAAGCATAATGCTAGCATAATAGGCAGAATAATTGTCATACTGTAAGCAAAAATGCATGCCACAGAAAAAGGTTGATTTACAATAACAGAACAGTCGATGCCACTCATATGGCATTAAGTAGTTATTAGACATGACTGTTATTATAGTTTACAATGTAGCTAAATTCTTAATGCATGACGAGTACATTTCAGTTGTTCATAAGCCAAAGTTTATCATTATCCATTAGAAAGTCACAAAGCATAGGAACTGTAGCAAAAAGTTTTGAGCATAATTATGAGCATAATAGGCAAAATTTTTTAGCACTGCAGCATAGCATAATAGGCAAAATTAAAAGCATAATAGGCTGGTGCCTATATTTGGGCAATTTCTCAAGCAGTAAGCAGATGATAATATGTACTTGACCTTGTTTGTAATCCTTAAAAACACAGATCTGTTTGGGTTAACTGACATTTGCCAATCTACATGCATTATTGTGTTTAAATCATCCTGAAGAGCAACTACATCCTGTATGATAGATTAAGGTAGCATCGTTCCTGCAATGTAACTAGTGTAAATGCTGCAAGTCATGTCAAATGCTCCTATAGCTTCTATACTACTTATGTTCACCCCATACTGCACTACACTAGTCCTGCAGTGTATGGGCATATTATATTAAATATTGAGATGGTACAGAGACAGGAAACACATTTTGCGACTGCATGGTAATTATGGTAGGACTGCTAGCATGACAGACATGCTACAACATCTGCAGTGGGAAACCTTACAAAATAGATGTGATGGCCTCCATGCCATTACATATATAATATAGCTAACAATTTGGTTGACACCAACCCACCTGAAGGATGCAGCTAGTTAACATTTACAGTGCTATAAGGGGTCACCTATTATGATTCGGACAGTTGCAAACTAAATTATTTCAAGGATGGTGGATGTCACTGTGTTAGTTGGCAAGCTGTTCCAAAGTCTAATGGCACTTGGATAAAATAGATACTTAAGAATAAACATAAATTCATGATCAAAAAGTAAATTTAATATTTAACTACCTTAATTACGCAATTGTTTTTCTTTATTTTTGTATGGTATACTCAATTCTGAGTTTGTACAGTAATAATAAAATAAATAAATAAAATTTTCCTTATATAGAATTTTTTAAAGTTGGATTAGGGATCAAAGAATAAAAATGTAGTTAAGGGAATAGCTAAAAATGTACGCTATACTTCAGTCATTACTGAAAAGTGCAGTGGTCATTATGCTTTGTCTTCCGCCTGTTACACATCAATACAAATGAAGCTCGAAGAACAGTACCAGAAATGTCTCTGTAATCACTACAGAAAATATGGGCATAGCTGTGTACACATTTTAGTATAAATTTGATGAACTGCTGAGGCTTATACTCTGTGTACAGACAAATCACACAGTCCCTTTCTATACTCAGACTGGGCAGAGTCCTGAGAGTGGTGATCCAGTGGTGATCATGACTAACTAACAAAGCACCACCACATCCACAGATTCTTATTTTAAGTGGCATAAAGTTTTAGCTTATGGACTTTCTCAGTAAGTGATATGCCATTGTGTATAATTATTACATTCAACTACTGTAGCTGCATACTAAATGCCATTTTGATAGAATCACAATTAATCCTTTGCAGTTAGACAAGGATGTGATACAAAATGAGCCTTATGGCGAAGTATGGAATATAATATTATACATGTGGCTATATCCAGTGATTTTCTTGGAAAAACATTTAAACATACTATTGTGCTATTAATTTTTGTTTCAGTTAATACAAAACACCATTAGTCATTCTCTTAATGGTAGCTACATACAGTGACCAGGGGCGGTGGAAAGGGGGGGCTAGGGGGCTGAAGCCTCCCTTAGTCCGCCAAGGGGGGCTAAGCCCCCCTTCAGAATTACAACACCCAAATTATTATTCTTGGAGTAAGGCTGAAACTTAGTGCGAAAAAAGATCAATATACTCTTAGACTAATAGAACGTTCAAATACCCTAATAGCAGAACTCTCAACTGGTGGAAATCACTTTGAGTGAGAACATAAGTGAAAATGAGTGAGATTGATATGAAATGAGTGAGATTACGTAGAGGGCAGAAGACTCACCTGCAGTGTGTGAATCACACTCACAGCACCATCACTAAACAATTCAAGTTCAGGATCTGTTACAGCTGCTGTAAAGGCAGGACCCGCTGTAAAGTATTAAGCAAAGTGTGTATCATTCGTACTGTTATGTTTGCATGTAACAGCTTCTCAATAAACTTTTTACAGTAATATTACAAGGACTACTGATTCCTAAAAATTAAATAGGTGTACATGGTTGTGGTTATGATATACAAATACAACAGCTAGGTGTGAATTGCAGCAGTTGTTATAATCACATTGTCAAATACAAGGGGAATACTTACATTAAGCCACAAAAATCTCTTCTGTCATTAGTCAGCACTTTTATATCAACACACATGTGCATAATTATAAATATCACATCAGTGCATATACAGTGCACAGTTGACAGATTTGCTTAAACTGAATGCCAAGTTGTGATGCACCAATGTTGTAGTAGATAGTAAATTCATCAAAGAGAGCTGCAGTACATTTGCTTCAACAATGAAATTGTTCATACTGTTAGTATGTAAGTTGTCATAAACACAGTAGCTACCTATGGTATGCTATAATATGAATTTCTTTTGCAGTTCTTCTCTGTTGTGTTGGTACTGGTTATTGTGTGGATTGTGGGACCAAAAAATGCGAAGTTGGATATGGCTTTTATATGATTATTTCTTTGACACAGATAGTTGTAGATCACAGGGAAGAAGTTATTGGATAATTACCCTGATACTGAGTATCATTCCAATCCCTGGGTTAAATAGTTTGTACAGAGGTAAAGGAATTGATGGAATATTTGAGTTAATGCATGGATTTTTATCATACATTTCATCTGGAGCATTAAGTGACATCTCCAGAGGGCGATTTGTTGATGAAGGGTTAGGAGCAGTGTTGATATTATTCACTTTGGTTATGGATGCTGCCAAATACGTGTACTATACTGAGACAGAAGCAATGGATGACCTTGTAATAATAATTCTTCTTACAGGCCTAGCAGTGTTTGTGGGTGCTATTTGCTCTGATCGCAGATCTTTTGGTTTGGCTATTGCTCTTGGATTAGCAGCACCAACATTAATTATAAAGTGGATAGAGCACTTATTTATGACTCTTGCAAATGTTGAGGTGGATGTGAATAAGTGTGCCCTAGTTTCAATCTTTGAATTATTTAAGTAAACGCTACTTACTTTTGTACACATAAAAGGATTTAATAATTGTACAAGTTATATTTTATGGTATACATGTGTATGTACACTGTAATCATTGCCAGCAAAAACCCACAATCGACTCAATTCTATTCTCTACACTATACGTATATAATCTAGTTCTCAGAAGTTGACCAATGTATATGAAAAAAGGACACTGCACAATGCAGAAAGTATATGAGATTCTCACAGAGAATTAAGTGGTATAAGATTTTAGCTTATGGACTTTCTCAGTAAAATTTAGTATATTATGTTTACCATAAGTTTAAACACTTAATTTTAGCTTTAAAATATGATTAACATAAGATGATAAGTATAAAAATAAGCTTTCATACATAGCCTTGGTGTTAGAAGTTAGACTTGTTTGTGGAAAAGCTTCTAGCTAGTTATCTCATGTCATCATACATTCTAAAAATTAGAACAATTCATAGTATAGAACGACTTATGCCACAAAAGTCAGTGAGACAATCCCATATGCCCACACTGCTTGAAGTATCTTAGTTTACTACAGTGGTATATCCCCAGTATATGGAACAGTTAATTGTTTGTTATTTTAGTAGTTTTTCAGTAAACCCGCATCACTGATGTTTTACTGAGAGTTTAAAACTTAGTAAAATAATTATGTTCCATATACTTAAGTTTACTGACACTTTACTATCAGTATAACTACAGTAAGGCATCTTAACAAATTAGTAAACTAAGAACCTTCAAGCAGTGCCACTCTTTGAAAGATAATGTAGAACTGAGTATATTATCTGGGGCATCTCTCCCAATAAGCTTTAATATCTATTGTGAGATGCATTTAGACATTTAAAAAAAAGATACATGGCTAATTTGTCATTTTTTGGATGACACAGCCCACACAGCAATGGATCCACCTATGGGATACAAACCAGCCACACAGGGTGCCAACTGTTAAGGATGTCAATGATTAAGTTTGTGACGTTGTTTTAATGCAATGTGAATGTCACTGAATCATTACTGCAAAACTTTAATATAAAATGAAACTCACAATGAAACCTAATGCTGCTTGATATAGGTTTCTTATACATTTTGATAACAGAGTTAAGTAAGAACAGATGCAAGTACTGTAAGTTATTATCTAATCAAAAACAGCCAAGCTGTAAAAAAAGGTGCGGCCCCCAAAATGGCCATAGTGAACTTGGTACCAAATTCACCTGAATTGTCGTTATTAAAATTTTTATATACTATTAACCTACCATCACAGCCATTTCTTGGCCACCACCTTGGATTTCACATCTTTTTTCACCATGGCCTTTTTGGGGGCCGCACCTTTTTTTACAACTTGGCTGTTTTTGATTAGATATCACTTCTTTTTGTATTTGTATACTGCAAAGCCGGCCTATGGCTGACTTTGGGACTTTTTTAACCTATGTGTTTTTTTATTTACCACAGGAAGAAGAAAAGAACTTACAGAAGATTTTTAATACTTCAATTATTTTTGATTTTATTAGTAATTATACAAATTATATACATATATTTATTACTTTCCCATTATTCCCCACAGGATATTTTTTAGCAGCTGATCTCTCTACTGGGTGACTTAAAATATAGCTGAACTCTCTGCAAGGTGACTTTTTCTAGCTGAACTCTATACAGAGTGATTTGTTTGCAGCTGAACTCTCTACATGATGGTTTCTTTGTAGCTGAACTCTCTATAAGGTGACCTCTTCTAGCTGAACTCTTTACATTGTGTCTAGTTTCTAGCTGATCTCTCTACAGGGTGATTTGTTTGTAGCTGATTTCTCTACAAGTTGATTTGTGTGTAGCTGATCTCTCTGCAGGTTAATTTGTTTGTAGTCGATCTCTCTACAGGGTAATTTGTTTGCAGCTGAACTATCTATAAGGTGATTTGTTTCTACCTGATCTCTCTGCAGGTTGATTTGTTTTAGCTGAACTCTCTACAGGGTGATTTGCTTGTAGCTGAACTCCTTACATTGTGTCTAGTTTCTAGCTGATCTCCACAGGGTGATTTGTTTGTAGCTGATCTCTCTACAAGTTGATTTGTGTGTAGCTGATCTCTCTGCAGGTTGATTTGTTTGTAACCGATCTCTCTACAGGGCAATTTGTTCGTAGCTGAACTCTCTATAAGGTGATTTGATCTCTCTGCAGGTTGATTTGTTTGTAGCTGAACTCTCTAAAGGGTGATTTGCTTGTAGCTGAACTCCTTATATAATACATTGTGTCTAGTTTCTAGCTGATCTCTCTACAGGGTGATTTGTTTGTAGCTGATCTCTCTGCAGGTTGATTTGTTTGTAGCTGAAGTCTCTACAGGGTGATTTGTTTCTAGCTGATCTCTCTACAGGGTGATTTTTTGTAGCTGACCTCTGTTCACTGAGGGTGATTTCAGTGTTTCTAGCTGATCGCTCTACAGGTTGATTTGTTTGTAGCTGAAGTCTCAACAGGGTGTATTGCTTGTAGCTGAACTCCTTACATTGTGTCTAGTTTCTAGATGATCTCTCTACAGGGTGATTTGTTTGTAGTTGATCTCTCTGCACGTTGATTTTTTTGTAGCTGAACTCTCTACGGGGTGATTTGTTTCTAGCTGATCTCTCTACAAGTTGATTTGTGTGTAGTTGATCTCTCTGCAAGTTGATTTGTTTGTAGTCGATCTCTCTACAGGGTAATTTGTAGGGACCCGCCGATTATGCTCATTATTTTACCTATTATGCTATGCTGCACTGCTCAAAAATTTACCTATTATGCTTAAATTAATGCTCAATATTTACCTATTATGCTCAAATTATGCTCAATATTTTTACCTCAGTTCCCATGTTTTTCTAATAACTTTGCACTTTATGGAAAAGCAGTAAGTGGTTGAAACACAGACTGTAAATCCTTGCTTGTCAAAATGCATGTCACAGAAAAGATCGATATATTCTAATAGAACAGTCAGCTACCTGATAATTTTATTAGAGTTACTGACTGTTCTATTAGAGTATATCGATCTTTTTGTTGGATAAGTATTTTGATAAGCAAGAATTTATAGCATGGCACAAGTTTTCTCTCTATTATGCTAGCATTATGCTCAATGCTTTCAGGCACCTATTATGCTCATTATTATGCCAGCATAATCGGCGGGTCCCTAGTAATTTGTTTGTAGCTGAACTGTCTATAAGGTGATTTGTTTGTAGCTGATCTCTCTGCAGGTTGATTTGTTTTAGCTGAACTCTACAGGGTGATTTGTTTCTAGCTTATCTCTCTACAGGTTGATTTGTGTGTAACTGATCTCTCTACAAGCTGATTTGTTTGTAGCTTATCTCTCTGCAGGTTGATTTGTTTCTAGCTGATCTCTCTACAAGTTGATTTGTTTGTTGCTGATCACTCTAAAGATTGATTTGTTTGTAACTGAAATCTCTGCAAAGTGTTTTGTTTGTAGCTGATCTCTCTACAGGGTAATTTGTTTGTAGCTGAACTCTCTGCACAGTGACAAGTGTGTAGCTGAATTCTCTAGAGAGTGATTTAATTGTAGGTGAACTCTCTACAGGGTGCATGACTTGTTTATAGCTGAACTCTCTTCAGTGTGACTTGAAGTAGTGATACTCTTACAGTGATGTAACTGTAGCTTAACTCTCCACAGGGTGACTTGCTTCTTGCTGAACTGTCTATAAGATTAACTGTTTGCAGCTGAAGTCCCTACAGAATAACTTGTAATGTAATAGAATTCTATAATGGAGTAAATAAATTAGCTGAATGCTCTATTAGGGTGACTGTTCTATTAGAGTATCTCGATCTCGCATTTGCTACACGGAGTTGGCTTTCGAATCATAACTCAGTGGTTTGTAAGCCAATTCTTTTATACTACTGCAAGGACTTTCTATGAAGATTATTCCAGCTATACACCGATTTTCAGCTCATTGCTCTTAGCGGTTTGCCTGGTACAATAGGCGTAAAAACTAATACATTTTTATTACTAAAAATCGATCGCGTAATTGTGACACAGGTTGGGTTTTGTGTCATACCTCTGTGGTCTTAATCTCGATTCCTATCAAACCACCAAAAGGCACTCCTACGATGGTTACTCCATCTACATAGTAATGTTCAACTCATTCCATGAAGCGGTTTACCCTGTAGGCGTAACAACAAATCGATCTTGTTTTACGCGAATAATCGGTCATAACTCTTGAACCATTCATCGGATTTGCACCAAATTTGATGCTAGGATTCGTCGTTGGACTCCCTTTCTGTGTGCCAAATTTCAAGGCGATCGGAGCACGCGTTTGCGTTTTATAGCAATTTTTGCAAGTGTGCAAAAAGACGAAGAAAAAAAAAGCGAAACGTTGGCCGCTCATATCTCGGAAATGGCTTGAGTGATTTCCTTCAAATTTGGAATGTAGACTTCCCTAGGTGGCGGGCAACTCTGCAGCAAATTTCGTTTCAATTGGATAAGGTATCACCGAGATACAAAAGTGTGAAAATGACGTTTTCTTTCTTCCTTTTAATATACCATAGATCCTTTATAAAGGATAAAGGATCTATGAATATACTCACGGTGTGGCGCGCCGGCTTCTTGGGCCGCACGCCACACTACCGTGTATCTTGATCTCATGCCAAAAAATACTGTTAAATGTTACATGCTTTAATATTCCTGTAGTTACATGCATTCCAAAGTGGATACCCAGGGGCATAATGGGGACGCACACAACAAGAGACCAAATCCAAGAGCACCCTACTAAGTATAAATAAGTATACTGCTATTATTAATTAGCATTATTTATTTATTATTTATTTGGTAGTATAATTTATAATAATAATAATTGCATGTTAAAAAGAAAAGTGAAGTCAGTTAATCAGCTAGCTATGAGGTGTGTGCAATGAGTTTAATAATGGCAATGGGATGACTACAGCATCTGGGGGGGACAGACCCCCTTCCGCCAGATATTCCATCTACTGACTTTGATCAGCCCCCCCTCACTCAACTACTTGCTCCGCCACTGGTATAGTTCATATTTTGTCCATCAGCTATAGTTTTGTATCCCAAAGTATCTTGTCATAAATGTGGATGTAGTTGATAATTTGTCATCCGCTGATCATGATTCATGATGCCATCCATGCAGTTCAACTTATATCTACTGTTCTGTTCAGCCTCAGGGAGCTTGTCAGAGAGTTATCTGCAACTATAAAAAAATGCTGACTTGTCTGAACTATGTCTCGTGTTCCTTGGCACCTTATTGTGATAATTTCTAGACATTGTTTAGGGATTTATTCTTTGATGGAATAGATGTTATTTTTCCACATTACGATGGAGACAGAAGAAACTAAAACATTGGTTTTCAGTAAACTGACCAAACAAAAGCATCATCTGTAAGGCTTAAACCATCCTCATATACGCCATCCCAATCCTTACTTTCAAAATATCAATGTACAGTTGAACCTCTATAATCTGACACCTGAATCCTCTCTAATCCAACCAAAATATCATTCACCTACACTTCTGTATAGAAAAAAACCTCTGTAATCTGACACCTCTCTACTCTGTACTTCAACACAAAATATGATTCCTTAGATTTGGAAATACATTGTTTTTGACCTTTGTAACCGGACAGAGAATAATAGCAGCATTAAAAACAATCGCAAAAAATAATTTTTGAGCAACCAAAGCATTTAATTGGTTGACAATAATAGAAAAAAGCTGTAATACTTGCAAAT